>NC_046978.1:3102516-3402516 GCF_009769545.1 Cyclopterus lumpus
TCCGTTCTCTATGGGGCCATGTGCTCGGCACTGGCATTGCTTGTGACAGCGCTTGAGCAGTGTTTACCTTCCACACACACAAAATAAATATCTATCTATCTATCTATCTATCTATCTATCTATCTATCTATCTATCTATCTATCTATATATATATATATATATATATATATATATATATATATATATATATATATATATATATATATATATATATATGGGCATTGTCTCTGTTGGAGTTTCGGAGGCTCATGTGTGAAGAGACGAAAGGTACTCTGCACCTTGTGTCCCACCAACCTGGTGACGTGATTAACAGGGAGATGTGGGATCCATCTGGGACGGACTTGGTCGTCAGGTTTCCATAGTAGATCTCAGACTAGCGGTTTCTCAAGTGCGCAGCGCTCTGTCCACCATCAGCACTGAAACAGGGAGAGTTCAGTGGGTCTCGATGTTTGTGGAACGTTTTTCTCCATTAGTCATAGTTTGTGGCATGCACAGTTGTGGCGCCGCTCACATAAAGCTGCCGGCTGGTACATGAGTGTAAAAGGAAGGCTGCCATCCCTCGGTCCATGTGACTCTCATTTCATACGCTCTTTATACCATTTAATTCTGCCCTGCTAACAAAAAATGTTAAGATTGCAAATCTGTTCTACATGCATGCGAGTCATATTTTTTCCTTATTACACCCAGCTGTGAAATGAATCTTTACATGTAAAGACCCTTTTTAGGAGAAAACTAAACGGCACCTGAAGGTGTGTATGTTCTTTCAGGTTACCGAGGAAATGTGACGTTTTCCTCTGTTTCCATGACAACCAAAGATGGGGGCGTTTCAGTACATCATTTGTTGAGACTGAAGATAATGTTAATGTGTTCTGACAGAAGTGCTGATATCATCAGCTCTTGTTGCCGGAGACAGGCCGTTGAAGGCTGGTCTTGAGATACACATCTGTGTCCTTTTGTGCAACGTGTTATTCAGCGGAGGATCATCATTTGTCCTTCTGTCCACGCTTCAATTAAAATACAATAACTTTATTTGAATATCAGTGTGTTACTAAAACTTAAGATACTTACATTATTGTGGCTTTCCAGAGGCATTCCACCACCTACACAGCCAACAACAGTATTTCCTCCTTATTTGTCTGTAACCGGAATTAGTGAAGACAATTTTGATTCTAAGTTGGTGTTGGTTAATATTTATAAAACCAGTATTTAAAGCAGAGCCAGACAGATAAGTCTGCCATGCTGATATTCAAGGTCTTCTCATGGCTATCTTTTGCCAAACAAATATGTGAACCAGACTTCCTCTGAGTTTATATTTGTGAGTTTGTGTGACTGAAAACCACCCCAGTGGGATGCAGTCCAAGCAAAGACCGCTTGACCCGTGCATTTTTAATCCTGGATAAGTACTAAAGACAGGTGCTGAATTACACACGGCATTATTTTTGTCCCCCTTTCATTGACGTACTGTACCGACCACGCTGATGGACGTCTTTTTACATTCAGCACACCACATGCACCCTTTCCTCAATCCAGCACTCTTACACAAGAAGACTTGCACATGTACTATACACTCACACATGCACACATACACAGTGGCATAAACACTAACGGGCAAGTCCACCTTTGGCTTTATGATCCAGTGTCATCAGGTCACTGGTAACAGATTTCACAGTGTGTTGTTTTCCCGAGCCTCTTCCACAGTGGCAGAGTCTGTGTCGGATACTTTGACCGTGCTGAGCTTGACATGTACTAAATTATATGAAGTATTCAATTTCAAAACACCAATCCCCCAACAGCGTAACTCTATCTTCCTGTCTATATAACCATAGCCAGCAGTTATTCATTTGGGAATACATTGGGAATTAGCCTAATTAACCCTAGCTTAACATTTCTTTTTTTTGATTTGCATGTGAAGGTTGATGTCGTTTTCATTAATTTCTTCCTTCTGTTGCCATGTACAGAGAAGTCCAGCTCACTTTGTTTTGCTTTGCGTCAGCTGATGGGTTAAAGAAAATTGGGTCACAGAGAGCCACTGCCTGGAAGCATCTACAACTTTCTGTACCCATCTCTCCACCTCCTCCTCCTGCCCCTGTGCTTCTGTAGCTCTGTTATTTCACTCCAGTCACAGGTTTTTATTTCTTGAACCTATTCCATATTGATAAGCTATAAAGACAGCATGAGCATTAATGATACTTTTCTATTGAGTTTTATTGGTGTGATGTGCTTTGTTTTTGAGCACTAGACACCTTTTATTTTTATTAAGATCCACGTGTGTGTGCGTGTGTGTGTGTGTGTGTGTGTGTGTGTGTGTGTGTGTGTGTGTGTGTGTGTGTGTGTGTGTGTGTGTGTGTGTGTGTGTGTGTGTGTGTGTGTGTGTGTGTGTGTGTGTGTGTGTGTGTGTGTGTGTGTGTGTGTGTGTGTGTGTGTGTGTGTGTGTGTGTGTGTGTGTGTGTGTGTGTGTGTGTGTGTGTGTGTGTGTGTGTGTGTGTGTGTGTGTGTGTGTGTGTGTGTGTGTGTGTGTGTGTGTGTGTGTGTGTGTGTGTGTGTGTGTGTGCCTAATAAACTAACAAGTTGTACTTGGACTGGTAGCTCCCATCATCATAGAGTCACTCGCGTCATTTTACAACCTTAATGATTTAAACATTTGACCATCTTCTGCTTTCTCTTTCAGACATTGAAGCGGAAAGAGAAGGAGTACGAGCATGACATGGAGCGACTGGCCAGAGAGAAGATCGCCACACAGCAGCGATTAGCAGAGCTGAAGAACGAGCTGAGCCAGTGGATGGACGTGATTGAAATCGACCGTGTCCTCCGACAGACGGTACAGCCAGAGGAGGACCAGGCTTCTACCTCAACTGCCTCAGGTAGACTGACGGTCGGGCTCGGATTACTGGGGGCCTAATTATTAATATATTTTAAGTGGCGTTAATCCTATGTGAATTTGTAGCCTCTCTGACCTGAGAAATGATCCGGCAACTACAACTCCAAACCACCCGCCTTTTAATTTTAAATTTTAGTTAAATGAAATGAACTGCAGAAGTTACATTGCATCTGATAATACTGAGTTAAATATTTAATCTGTTGATGTGGCAGAAGGTGAAGACGTAATGGATGATGACCTGGAGGATGAGACTGCGCTGAGAGCACAGACTGCCTTACCCACCGTGCCTCAAACCATGAAACCTGAGCTGCACAAGACTGCAATACCTACTCAGACACCCACCACTACCTCCTTCATCACGCAACACATCTCCATCCAGCACAAAGTCCCTCTGCATCAGCCTCAGCTCCAGCCGTTGACGGTGTCCAAGCCTGCAGCCCCATCGGCACTCACAACATCCAGCACTCGCATCACCTCCTGTCAGCCCCTGATCCCCACCCACACACAGATGGTGACCGCCTCCAGCCTACACCCCACAGTTATTGCCCACGCTTCAGTGTCCCATCCCTCAGTCATCCAAGCAGTCAACCACGTCATCCAGGGAGGGGGTCCCAAACACATTGCCCACCTGGCTCCATCCACCACCACCAGCAGTGTCCAGTTAGCCCCCAGCCACCAACCCATCGGCCACATCACCGTGCACCCGGTGGCTCACCTGAGTCAGCATTTACCTGCCCTCTATCCTCAACCGATGGCTGTCACACAGTCAGCGGTAGTCGGTCACATTACCCACACGCTGAACCATGCTCACCCTCACATGAACGGCACTGCGACTAGCCAACCAGCTGCCACCATTGTTGGCAAACAGACAGCAGTGAGCACCCAAATGGTGACCCACCACCCACAACTTGTGGGTCAGACAGTGCTCAACCCTGTGACAATGGTGACCATGCCTTCCTTCCCTATCGGCACTCTGAAGCTGGCTTGAACACTGCCAATAGGACCACCAGGCTGCGAGATGGAGACGCCCCTCAATAGGGGACAACTACAGGCCTCAGACCAGGCCACCGACGAGCCCAACGAGAGGGCCGGAGAGCTGCTGGACACCTGATCCAGAGTTTCACTAGCATCAAGAAGCATTACAGCTGATACAATGCCAGGAACATTCCTGCAACAAAAGTGTGTGTGTGTGTGTGTGTGTGTGTGTGTGTGTGTGTGTGTGTGTGTGTGTGTGTGTGTGTGTGTGTGTGTGTGTGTGTGTGTGTGTGTGTGTGTGTGTGTGTGTGTGTGTGTGTGTGTGTGTGTGTGTGTGTGTGTGTGTGTGTGTGTGTGTGTGTGTGTGTGTGTGTGTGTGTGTGTGTGTGTGTGTGTGTGTGTGTGTGTGTGTGTGTGTGTGTGTGTGTGTGTGTGTGTGTGTGTGTGTGTGTGTGTGTGTGTGTGTGTGTGTGTGTGTGTGTGTGTGTGTGTGTGTGTGTGTGTGTGTGTGTGTGTGTGTGTGTGTGTGTGTGTGTGTGTGTGTGTGTGTGTGTGTGTGTGTGTGGACCCTCACTTGTCACCATTGTTGCAGAAATTGGAGCAGTCTTCATTTTCACATGAGCTTTACGGAAACTGCTTCATAGAGGGAAAACGTGTGGAGGTACTGGCTGGTAGTTAAACTCCCCGTTATCACTGTGACTGCTGTGGATTAACAGATAGATCATGTATTCGAGAGGGAGAAGCTACACTGGGTTTGAAGCCTGTGACATGTATGATCAGAGTGTTAGACCCGCCATAACCAGCACGTTGGGAATGTGATTTCGAGGAGCTCCTCCTCTCCAGCAGAGACACATGCTGCAGGGCTGGAGCCAAATCACGGACTGGACCAGATCCTGAACAGAAGCTGCAGTCCTCAGTTATGGTGCATACAGCAATAGCACGCCCTGCTGGCTGATTGTGTTTTAATACTACTATCCTGTGACAATGGAACAAAGAAAAAAAAAAAACCTTACAGTTGAGTATAATGCCGATGGATATCATTCACAGCCACTTAAATTAAAATATTATGCAGTTTTGTCAGGGTTGGGGTTTTAGTGTTGGACACTCAAATTATTACTTATCTTTTAGTATTTGTCCTTCAAACTTACTGGCGGCTGTTCACGGAGTACAAGTTTAAGGATAAAGTTATGTTTTTGTCACAGCTGCTATTGAAAAAAAAATATATATATATTTTTGCCAAATGGAATCATTTTTAGATGCCCCCTAAATGCAAACACAACAACACAGTAGTGTGTTTAAATACTAAACGTGTGAGATACAACCTCCGATGCTCCACGGTGAGGGCGTTGAGTGTTCAGAGGTTTTGAATGTGAATACATAAAGGTCCATAAAATGTAGTTAAGTGTGTTTCTTTGCTGTCTTGCAAGGCAAACGGTAGTAGGATGTGTTTGCATGCTGTGAAAGCATGCCATGACTGTTGATTATTCATCTTGGAAGCAAGGAGCCATCGGGTTGTTCTGCTTTGCAGACTTTGACAAGTTG
Organism: Cyclopterus lumpus; assembly: GCF_009769545.1. NCBI lineage: Eukaryota > Metazoa > Chordata > Actinopteri > Perciformes > Cyclopteridae > Cyclopterus > Cyclopterus lumpus. The sequence goes on from NC_046978.1 coordinate 3,107,913, forward strand.
CAGTAGGAATGTTACATATTTTCTTTGCTCAGAGTCGAAGCTCTGTCATTCATAGCGTGTTTGGATCGGTATAAAGTGATCTCAACGGCTGGCATAAATCCAATCAATGTGTGTTTTTTAAGATGATCCTATTCCAAAGCTAGCACTGTGAACATTTCTATAGTCTCAATGAGCAGCAGCTTAGCGTAGCACTTGCTAGAACAGCAACATGCTGTGTTCTCGTTTCATCTGAATGTACTGATCTATGAAAGGATGCGGAGTCGTGCACTCATCAGAAGTTAACCCCCCTTTTTAAAAAAAAAGAAAATGCGATTACTTTATTAAAGTATCTATTGTAAGTAAAATGTAACATTTAAAACTGATTTTGTATTTTTAAAATTACTGTTGCTTGTTTCATCTGAATAATAGCTTTTTATGTTCAGACTAATTATTGGTATTTGATAATAGTTTGTTTTTTTCAACTGGGACCATGTACAGTGCTGTATATCAGGTGGTGCGACTACACAGACCTCTTCCCACCTTGATATTACATTCGGCCACTGTAGAAAGTATTCTCCCCGTAATTGTTTTTTATTTTTTGTTCTGATGCAATATGATTAAAGCAGGGACTCTTGGGTTTGACTAATTGCAGAGATACAGAGATAAAGTAATGCTTTTTTCACCCTCATATTTTATGCAAATAATATTGAACAAATCATAATGAAATCATATTGTAGCAAAACAAAATGTGTACAAATGAACAGGGATTCAGATACTTGAAGAAGCAACAATATACTTGTGTTTTCCCTATGGAGAAAGTTTAAGTTGTGTGTGTGTGTGTATATAGCCTGTAAATGTTGGGCTGCATTTAGATCTAACTGTATGATGTAAAAAGCTGGGAAAAATATGTAAAATTAAAAATGTATAAAAAAAATATACTTAATAAATTGTATTATGTTTACAAATGTCTGGAGCCGCTTTTGTTCTTTTCGGTATTGCAGCAATATAAAGTACTTTCTTTCTGTGTTTGAACAGTCGGAATACATTGATTATCTTTACCGTTATTTAGTTATCAGTTAATCTGGCAATCATTTTCCAAGCAACACCTAAAGATAGTTTACAATTATAGTATTTTTAAAAAAGCATAGTAATGTATGTTGTAAAAAAGTTAATGAACAGGATCATATAGTCCGTCATAATAAATGCCATAAATATTAGGCCGTTGGAAAAAAAGTAATACTATCACATAATAAAACTACAATTTGGCTTTTTTACTGTTATGAAATACTATATGACTGATGACAATGTTGAATAAAGTGATAATGTAGTGTATTGAAATAAGTCATAAAAAGTCAGTATAGCATATCGAAGAAAGTGATAGTATAGTATATTTTTAAAAAGTAATGAAAAACACAATAGATACCATGGCATGTCATATGCACTCAACACTTCTCAGATTTTTATTTGTAAATCATTTTAAAATCTATGTAATATTTCCCCCCCACTTCCAAATGGACTATTTTGTGTTGGTCCATTGCATTAAATCCCAATGAAATACATATTGAAAAAGATTTATGTCTATTCTTCATGTGCAAAGGTCTTTATACTCAAATACAAGCAGGTTTCAGGAGGGCTAGAAAAATGTATCCAAACATTTAATGAGCCACATAGCTGGTTAATTAGCAATTAACTACAGTTAGTGAGCCCTCGGGGGCGGGGCCACGCCTCCAGTTGCCTTCGATTCACAACCTTTAACAGAAATCCAAACTGCAAGTCCCAAGTACTGAAACTACAATAGGCTATGCCACTTATAACACACATAGTGTGTAATGGTCGAACATTTCATCTAGTTTCATCATTAGTTGATTAAAATGTATTACAGGTTAAACTCCTTTATTAAAATCAACTCAAAGCATCAAATTCTGCTTACATTTTCACAACATAAAAGCTAAACTTAATGTCTGATGGAGACTTGGAATTATTTTAATTTTTTTATTACGATATTAGAATTTGTACATATCGTTCTCTCCATTTGTTTTTAATTTTTTTAATTTATTACATAAATATACTCCAAAAAGTAGGAAACAAAAGACAAATGTAATATAAAAGAAACAAAAAAGCCAGAAACAAAAGTAATACCTGACTCTGGGACAGAAGCTCAAGGAATGTCTTTTTTTTTTCTTCTTCTTTTAAACATAAAGGTCACATCACATTGCATTGGTTTATATTCGGAACATAGAAACGATTTGCAAAAAAATCAAGTTCAACCCATCTTTTTTTCTTCATTACACTTAGCTTGTCAATACAAAACTACATTTGCACTTTGATAAGGAAAATTAATTAAGTTGGTCATTGTTGGTTTTGGTTACTTTAAAGTTAGCACACATCGAACATTTGATATCCCTTCAACATAATTCTCACCAACCAAAATAAAACAAAAAAATCCACCTCCTCTTAATATATTCTACCCAACAATTAAGTAGCTACATATTTCCATTGCCCATAAATGACCTTATGATCACTAAATTGATCTGCAAAACCTTCACACAACACATGCAAAAGTATATGCACTTTATAGGCCTTTGATGCACCCTTTGCCTCGGGCACTCATCTCATGCAAATCAGAGGGTCTAATCATCTCCAACGACTAACTCACATGTGAACTTTTGGTAGTTGTGTCATAAGAGGAACTGACTTTGGAACACCTCTGTTTTGGGGGAATTCTGCAATTAATAATAGACTTCTTTGTCTTGTAAAAAGTGGATGATTTTGACTGTTGATATGGCAATCAGTACAGTAAACATTGCATTGAGTTAATACTGACTAACTTTGAGTGGAGCCACTAACAGCCACGCCATCAGGCAGCAGAGGTGGCAGCTATGATAAACATGCAGACACTGATAAAGCAAAGTTTAATTGAATCTAAACAAACTCAGATTAAGATTAAACCCAATAACCAGCAAGAACCTCAGATGAAAAGAAATATACATAAAACAATCATCTATACATAATGGCAAGCTGTGTAGTTTAAATAAAACCAGGAACAAATAAAAGATGAAAAGCAGTACAACAAATATAATGTAATATAGAAAATTAAATTATTACAGTATGCCAAAAATAAAAAAAGAGTAGGTCACCACATGTAAACCACATATCAGATCTCATGTAAAAAATAGAATAACCCTGTGATCATGCGGCTAAATAAAGTTCATATATTTGAAAAGTCTGATCGCGACATACGCAGCTATTCGACCCCTCTTACCATTAAAAGGTTATTCAAACAGACAAAACAGAAAACAGTGGAGTGGAGGGTCGAGTATTTAGGCAGCAACGGTGCCATGATGTCAGAGAGGAGAAAGGGAGGCGGCAAATGTCAGAACAGCTTACCACCTCCTTGCAGGTCCCTGGTCCAGGTGTTCGGTGCTGTTGATGAGGTTGAGTGGTGGCAGGTGGACACAAAGGGACGTCAATGTTCCAGAAAGGAATAAAGGTTTCCTGGGTGATTTCTTTCTTTTCTTCTTCACATCCCAGTTACACGGGGCTCTCCTGTGTTAATAGCCGTCTTTCTGAGTGTGCATTTGATCTTGGATCCTTGTCAGCATCTCCTGCATCCGCCGCAGCTGTGAGGAGAGATAAGACAAACGGTAGTACCACGGTTTACACATATACTGTTGCAATAATGGCAGTGTGCAATCTGGGGATGTTGACTGGCGGTGCAGCCTTTTAAACAGTTTAATAATTTACAGGTGACCGCACAGACAATTCAATAACACTCGGGAGATCAGACTGCTCTTTCTAGAACACGTGACCTGTGCTGAACAACTGGCTCCTCCACCTGCCACTTCATCTACACTGCAGCACATCTTGTATTAAACAATCAGTCAAATGTACTCTTATGTGGTTAATCAGTGGAGTTCTTTGGTTTTAGGGGGGTCAAAAGACTCAAACTCAAATATTTGTTCTCTCCGATTCATCCTGATATTTGTTGGAATTCAGCAAAACTGAAGGAGAACCAACACATACAGGCTTGTGCCGTCATTGTGCTTTTTGTAGTACAGGTTGTGTCGAATATAGACAAAACATTTCCATTTTTCCACTTTCCCAATACATAGTGAGAAACTACAATGTCACATTTAGGATTATTCTAAATTATTTTTAAGTGACCAATTCACACACAGGACTTCAGGAAACTGTAATGACCATCACTGTTTCCTACAGCCCATGATGACATCACCAAATGTCTTGTTGTCTGAACTACCCAGATTTGTATTATAATCCAATACAAGGAAAAGTAACACATTCTCACATGTGAGAGCTTGGAAACATGAAATGTTTTGCAATTTAGTTTGATTGAAACGATTATAAAAAATAAAAATAAAAATTGCTTCTAATGAATTGGTTGTTGCGGCGCTATAATCATGTTTAAACACATTTTAATGCTGGTTGAACACAAAAAAACAACTTGAAAGAATTGAACTCTTTATTTGATAAAATAAATAGATTCCGTGGGGAAGTGGGGATAACGATTGTGATCATTCACCATGAACAGATGTATCATCGGCTTTCTTTGATTACTATGAAAACTCACATCATGTACATTTATGTGTGTCTGCTCAGTGACATCTTTAGTTACTTTGTCTGAAAAGTAATCACAGTGAGACAGTTTGTACTGTATGTGAAAAAACTCAAATACAAGGAGCCTAAAAAAGAATAATTTTGAATCTACAGTATTGGTATTTATTCTTCATATCTTCTAACCAATGCCCATAGAAACAATTTCTAACATATTTCATACCAATTTCATTTATCCGTTAAATATAATTACTGGGGTAAAAACTATTATTGAATTCTAACAATACTAGTTCCTTGTATGCAACGCACCGACTCACAGTGTGAAACCTGCCACGGACCGAGTTTGAACCAATGCAGGGTTAAACGCAGTTAAATGAGCAGGATTATGAAACATTGTTCTTTTCCTACCCACAGTTCAAAGGTCCAAAGGATTTGCAAAGGCAGGGGAGTAAGGGTTTGAAGGTACAATTACACCAATTCATGTGTTTGAGGCTACTCATTGTCAGCTTCAGAAAACATGATCCGATTGTGCTTCAAAGAAAGATTAGGGATAAAAAAAAAATCAGTGCGCTAAAGACACTCAGAGGGCTTCATCAGAAAGATCCCTCTGATCTGTGTGTGTGCCTGCGTTGGACTCGGACTCGGAGGGCTCATGGTGGGCAGAATAGTGTTCAGACTCGTGCTCGTGATCATAATGGTGGTGCGAGTCCGGTTGTTGGTCGGCGTGCCGTACCTCCTCATCTTTCTCTCGGATGAGCTTTTCTGTCTCGTCACCCACTCCGGGCACCACGGGGAGGGGGAAGTCTGTGCCGCTCTCCCTGGTTAGTTTGCTGCAGAGAGATACACATTATAGAGAAATTAAACATTTATTAGTGAGGCTAAAATGCTCAGTGGATCTCGATCTGTCAGGGCTTTGGCTATTCGCCTGAAGTATCGAAGTGCATTACACAAGGCTGATCGGCAAAACACATACCGTGTCTGTAGAGTATGGCAATATCATGGGGCCCAGAGAATACAGACACTCTGTACACACACCAGGTCAAGACCAGATGTGCGTCTAACCTCCGTGTTAGAAGTCTTCTTATCACAATCATAAGCCATCACAAGTCATCTGCACAGCACATAAGGTTCTTTAATTCGGCTTCAAGCACTTGGTAATTAGTTGCCGTCTAACTAATCCTATGGACAGACGTTGTTAAACTACCAAATAAAAGAATCACTGCTTGGGGAAAAAAACAAGTTTTAAATGCTTCAACAATATTGCTCTTTAACGGTCTATATTTCTTATCTTTTGATATTGAAGTGTCGAATATTTATTCTACACTTCAGGACAGTATGTCAAGAGCCCCTTTGCTTCAGTTTAAGCGTACTTGCGGTTGCGTTCCTTCACAACCATGCGGGTCATGTTCTGGATGCAATGGGCTCTGTAGTTCTCGTAGTGAGTCTCCCGGGTCACGTCCTTCAGATCTTGCATATGTGTGCGAACGAGCATGTTCCTCAGCTTCACAAAGTCACAGTGGGCCGAGTTCTCCACTGCAAAGAGTGAATTTCAGACTTACTAGGACACTCTTCTGAGAGAGAGAGAGAGAGAGAGAGAGAGAGAGAGAGAGAGAGAGAGAGAGAGACACACACACACACACACACACACACACACACACACACACACACACACACACCTCCCTCACTGAAGGCCTCACAGAGTCGAATGACGCTATTGTTGGTGTGTGGATCACTGAGATAATGTAATGGATGACAGTATACTGCACATGAGAATAATAGTAACATGTGATACAGTATGGTGGTTAGCATTCACATGATAAACGAAGAGATGTATGTGAAGGAAGAGCGAGAGGTTGCACTAAGATTGTGTCGTCATCTCACACATAATGCTTTGAACCATGACGTGAATGTACATCAAATAACAATCATAAGATCATGCCTCACACCCATCAGTTGACATTCCCATGGCTTACTTACGTGCAATGTTTTGTTCACAATAAAATGTACTGTATGTGTCTCTTCAACAATTAAATGTCAATCAGTGCAAAGATGGGTGTGGTGCAGCATATTTCCAGATTCTGCTCTTCCAGTTTGCAAATGAATGCACGCACACACACACACACACACACACACACACACACACACACACACACACACACACACACACACACACACACACACACACACACACACACACACACACACACACACACACACACACACACACACACACACACACACACACACACACACACACACACACACACACACACACACACACACACACACACACACACACACACACACACACACACACACACACACACACACACACACACACACACACACACACACACACACACACACACACACACACACACACACACACACACACACACGAGGATGCGCTTACCTTCTACGATGCCCCAGGGGTAGAGACGGCCTCGCACCCTCTTCCCTTTGGCCTCCACCACAGTGTTGCTGCCAATCACTGCAAAGGGAATGCTTTCCTTGTTGGGAGAACAGAAAAGGGTCGTAACATTAAAATGACGCTTCAAAGAAGAATCTGGCCGGGGATGGTGTAGATGAGTTAAGGTTGGACCGGTGAGTGGTGCAGTGCAGATGTGTTTATTGTTGTTACGTTTTTGCCTTTCCCACTTTTTCCTCCTCCTCCCCACCTTTCCTTTCTTTCTCATTTCTGCTTACTCTCAAATGACTCCTAAAATCCTGACTACATTCCATATTTGTGTCAAATAAGTTATAAATAACTTCCTATTCACAATTTCTATTCTTCTATCTTGTATTCCCATTTGTCTGCTGCAGCTAGCCCAGTGCTCTTATCGGAAGCTACTCAAGGACAGAGAGACAAATATGGCACGATGACTGTGTTCTCACTGCCAGGGGAGCAAAAAACTCTGGAGTGACTGCCACGGTCTTGTGTTACATGGTTTATATATTTATTTAATATCACTACACTCTATGAAGTGCACAATGTGTTTTGGCATGATCAGAAATGGGTACAAATGAAGAAATGTACAATGATATACTTGTAATTAGTGATGTATATTCTTATTTATTAAATGATCCACCTGAAGACATCTGGCAGCTCCGGCTCGTACCTTGAGCTGATGGTCCTGCTGCTTGAAGTCCTCATCTTCATCGGAGTCACAGTCGGGGAACTGGTAGATCTTGATCCCATACTGCTCGATCTCCTCTCGGATCTACGGGGAAAAAGACGTGAAAACAGGCACAAATTAGTTCTGTGAACCTCGACTAAGTAGTGACAGTTTCATTTATGGGATGAAACACATGTATGAATGAAGAGTGTGTTGACTGGGATCAGCTTTGCCTTGATTTTCTTTTTCTTGACCTCAGTCGGGGTGAGTGTGTCTGCTTTGGCCAAAATGGGGACGATGTTGACCTTCTCATGAAGAGCTTTCATAAATTCCACATCCAAAGGCCGGAGGCTAGAAGAGATATGAAACATACATGTTATACCCCCAAAGTGAACCGATAATACGTCTATAAAACAGATCAACAGATTTCCATAAATATCCACAAATGACAGTTGTAGGGATCAAGGGACAAATAATCTTGGTGACAATCAAGAAGTGTGTTCTTCGGCCAATAGAAATATTACTTTTGAGCCCGACTAATTATATGTTAGCAGCCTGAAGACATTGATTTGTAGACATTAGATGATGTCTCTTGCCAATCAGAGGTTTGCTCTCTAAGTGACCTCTAATGAGTAATGACCGGCGCTCATCAACAGAGGGGGTAGTTTCTCCATCACTGACTTTAAGAATGATCTGCAGCAATACTTGAGGTGGATAGCTAACATATTCTTTAATGAGCACAGTGATGTGGAACAGTGCATGTGCACCACTGCGGCAAAAAGCACCACATCAACATAAACAAATGACGAGAGTGAAAGTTCTGCAAGAGATGTAAATTCCCCTGAAGGCAGCTGTTTTAACTCTATGGGACTGAATGCACTGAAAATACATACTGATACACTAGAGATTTATGATTTATACAACTGAATACTCAGGTGGTTGTGTTTGTGCAGAAAATAAAACGTTGTATATTAAGCATGCATGTAATTTAGGGAAAGTAAAAGGTTGTCACTGGTGTGATGTAAATACCACTGTGGTAGAAAGGGGTTAACATTCCCCATAACTAGGGGTGATAAAGAGAGAGAGAAGGCCAACTAATCCTTTAGAGAGCACTGATGATTTGTCATACCCATGACCAAAGGGTGAGATGAAATAGAGGCAGCAGTGTACGCGGTTGTCCTGGATGTTCTTGCGGTTGAGGCCACTCTCGTCCCTGAAGTACTGCTCAAACTGCTGGTCGATGTAGTCAGCCACTGACTTCCAGCTAGAGCAGGAAAACACAGAGACATTCAGTCTCACACCCGAATACGGCACACTACTTTGTAAACACAGCAGAGCTACAATTAGGTTATTTGGCTTTGCTCTGGGAATATTTTAATCTTGGTCATTTTCTTTCCTTTCAGATTATTCATTAAAAATAAGATGTTTGACTTGTACCATTCAGTGTTGTTTACGGCATCCCCAAACCCGGGGGTGTCCACGATGGTGAGCTTCAGTTTGACACCTTTCTCCTCTATATCCACTGTGTGTTTGGTGATTTCTACCGTTTGTGTGATCCGCTCTGGGGACAGGACACAAACAGACCGCTGTCCTTAATATCAGCCACGGCACATTGTAGGGCAAATATTTAATAAAACAAAATAGACGAAAGTACATCAAAAGCTGTGGCTCCCTCACCTTCAGCATTGAGCAGCTTCCTATCTTTGTAAAGATCTGTGAGAAAGAGACTGTTGACCAAGGTGGACTTCCCCAGGCCAGACTCCCCTTCAAACAAGGAACAACAACGAAGTAAAGAACCAGGCTTAAGACTTTGTGATTTTCAGTCTCTTCAAAGAAGAATGTGGGTTTAAAATCAAATGACTGCTAGTGTGCAAACGAAGATTCACCTGCCACCATGAGCGTGAAGTCAAATCCCTTCTTCACTGACTTGCGGTGAACCTGGTTTGGCAGCGTTGCAAAACCCACGTATTCCTTGTCCTGGTCCTGAAAAATACACAGAAAGATTGAATAATACATCAGGGACGCACACATTACCCTGCATACATGACTAGAATGATTCAGCTGTTAATAACCACTCCAAAAGTTGGCTTGAGCTAATTACAGTATGCTAACATTCCCACAGAAGTTTGACACCTAAATAAACGGCAAAACAATAAAAGCATCACTACCATCTCAAAGCTCCAATCACACCCTATTCCACCAGAGGTAGATGAGCACAAATCAACTTTTTTTTTTAATCCCACATAAAGAAACATATTATAGCTCAGTCACCTCCTCTGAACCTTCTTCATCAGCCTGAATTGTTCAATACATAACAGCACAGAAACAACAACGCCTTCACAGCAGAACTGAACCACACAGATCTGTGTGTTCCTTTCTGTGTTTCTTGTCCTTGTGTTACCTCATTGTTGTTGTACGGGTCAAATCGACCCCAGGGACTCTTGGGCCTGGTGGGACTGATGGGCACCGGCGACAAGTCAAACTCCACACTTCTGCTCTGCGGTAAACTGGGCTCTGAACATGAACCCGACTGCGCCCTGCCCGCCACAGGGGGACGCAAATATGACGGGGTGTGAGGGCGGTCTTCGCTCTCAGCTTCCCTGTCTGCATCGTGAAGCTCATGACCGTGCTGGTGGAGGTGTGTGTGGTCATGGTGGCCGTGCCCCCCTTGGTGGTGAGGGTCTTGCATAATGTCCTCCACCTCTGAGTCGTCTGAATGGCATGAATGCTAGAGAGACACACCACGGTTGAGGCGGAGCGGAGGAACGGGTGGAAAATATAACAAACAGAGGGCGGAGGTAAAGACAAGAAGTGGAAAGGTCAGGTTTCATTGTGGAGGGGAAGGGATCGAGATCCAGAGGGTGGAAAATCAACACTTTTAGAAAACCGTTTCAATATTTTATGGTGACTTATAATAATGCAACATGTAAGGTACAGCTCGTTATTACTGTTTATCATCATTAATGGGGATGGATCATGTAAGGTGAGCAATAATACCAGACATCTATCTCTGTGTATTTGTGTTATTTTATTACTATAAAACTAATATCGAATAAGCTGTGATACTTGGACATTATAAATGTCCTGAACACTTCATCAATTTTGTACCGCTAATGTGAGGCCAAAAAGCCTTCTTTATGGTTGTTATTAGAGGACAGGCGTTAGGGTACATAAGCTAATCTTCCCAGGGGTAATTACACACTGAGCTATCATATAACTAAAATAAAAAATTGAATGTAGCTTTTCTGGAAGAGGATACACAGCTGAAGTGTAGGATGCTGTGCATGCTCTGGACTCCAGTTACCACAAACTAAAGTCTCCCTGCTGGTCAAGTGCAAAGATAAATTATGCAGTGGTCCTCAGAAAGGAATAAGGCAATATAAATGCAGCAGTAGGCCCGTACTGTGACTCTGCACTCATGTTACGTTTATGCCCTATGTATTAGCTGAGTATGGGGCAGGACACATGAAGATACCATTTAAAACGTATACGGTACTAGTCTGTATGAAGAATAACTATATATTGCTTTTTTCAAGGCTCAACAGGTTAAGTTGACCAAATCACATAAAGTCTGCCACTAGAGGGGCGATTAAAGTTCAGGTCTTTTGGGAGTGCCACTGGTACCTGTTTAGCATCATGGTGCCTGCTGTGATTAGGGGAGGCAGGGCAGGAGTCCTGCTCGTCTGTTGAAGAGTGAACCTCATGGTCACTGTCCTCCATTGCAACTGGGGCTACAGTGCACTCTGCAATCTCCAACCAGAAGGGAGCACACGAGTGGAGAGGTTTATCAGGGCAAAGGACAGGAGGGCCATGTCAGGGGAGGAGGGAGCAGCGAGTCCACCATGAGGAAATAAGGTGCACCAGGTTCAAGAGCCGGGAGCAATGTGACAAAAGGAGTGAATGTTCAGGAAAGACGGGAGAAACGAGAGAAACGAGACGGAAGATGAAAAAAATAATTAAATAATGCAAAAGTTACGACATACAAAACCACAACATACCATTTACCATAGGAAATGGTGCGATTGCAGGGCAGATACCAGTAACTAGAGAGATGATTGAGTTGTTTCCATAGTTTTCCAATATTGTGTTGGCCCAATCTGGCCTTCTGCCAGTACAGCTCTGCTTAATGTTAATAGTTACTCTGATATCAGAGTTTCAGGCATCAGCGATACACCAGGCCAGTCAGTGTCAGTGCCAGCAGATAGATCATCTGTGCCAGCTCCAGTTACATAATGCAGGGAGCCTTTGAAAGTTTCATGAACAGCAAAGTAAAACATGCAGAGTCACACTTCTGCCCAAGGATTTCGAGCCACTCAGGAGTCAATAATCGCAATTTGTTTTATTCGCTTAGACGTTAACATCCCCACTAGGAAGTATTTTAAGTCTGAAGCAACGCTCTAACAGATTATTAATTTTAAACTCCCTCCATCACCGTTTAATCAAACTAAACTTCACATATAATTTTTCTAAATTGTTTTTATCACTCCTACATGGTTTATGTCCTCTCTCCTTGGCCTACAGTTTTAATTAAGCTAGGATTTAGAGCTTTAGGGCAGAGGAGAAATTGATAGTTTCACAGTTTGGAAATCAGTGACCTGCTTTCCTGAGCTACAATCAAAGCTCAGAGATCAATGTCCATCATGGTGACCCAAATAAAAGAGATGGTCGATTGCCAAGCTTTAAACAACTTTGGAGCAGAACTGCTAACAACATAATAATTAAATTTCCTTATTTTTGTTTGATTTTGGTGGTAAAAAAACTAACTGGTTGAGAGAACCAGATCTTCCGATGTAATCTCTCACAACTGCTGTACATACAGGAAACAACAATAAAACCCCAAAGCCTTCATCTTAGGAAAAATGTCTCACAACAGTTGCATCACAAACTCACAAACCTCCCCCGCCCTCCGTCTGCACAGAGCCTCACCTCCTCTCGTGCAGTGCCTCACCCGTGGTACCTTTTATCAGCACGTAAAGCCTCTTCTTCTTGCCTCTGCACACACTGCTCGTCATGCCCTCTCCTGCAGGAAGCAGAGACCAGAAGCTGCAGCATTTATACGCCTCCATCCCAGAGGACACAGCGCCCTTCACATCCATCGAGCCACTCAGCCCCCCGGAGAACCGATTGACAAGCCACGCATCACCGTTCACACCAAGAACAAGTTGTAGCAGTGCGGAGATCATTGTCAGACACGACACAACATACGTAGACAATTAATGCTTTTCTATGAGCTGTGACTGTCAGACACACGCCAACATACCTACACATTGATAGTTCAGTAAAGGCAGAGTCATAACAGACCTGTGTGGGGAAAACAACCTGTGTATCCACCAAACTGAGCCGAGCCCCTTGAGCTGCTTAACACCACCATCATAATCAAAATGTATATATTAAACATAACCTGCTATGCTAATGAATCCACTAATTAAGCTTATGAATTAATTAATTAGAAACTATTTAAATACCAACGCACTTGGCTTCACATTCCACATTAAATGTTCTCATTCATATGCAAATGTAAGCAGCGAGCTGCTCCAAAATGTAATCCGACAATCTACGACTGCAGCGTGTTTGTCTCCACAAGACACACATCACCACGGTGACAAAATGTCTGGGATAAAACGCAGTTAGCAGTAATGTCTAACAGCATCACCAGATTAAATACTTTTACAGCCCTTGAACATTTCTCAATTTTCACTAAATTTCAGAGCTTAACCACTTTCCCTCATTGGCATTTCTGAGTGTCGACCCTATACCTTTTGAGCTAGGTCAGAGCTTTCTTCTCCAAGCCACACATACTATCTGGTTACACATTCTTTAAATCTAAGACACGAGGCATTGCTGTGTGCAGGTAGGATTCACTTTCCACCGGGCACTCTGAAAGCAAAACTGGAACACGATGCAACTTTTTCCTCTCCAACTGAACCAGCCAGGTCATCAGTGCACGGTGTTATTAGTCTTGATATATAAATGACTAAATACACAGTTACAGCTGAAAGGGTTTAAGGCACTCAAGTAGGGAAGGAATTTCATTGTAGGAATATTTCTTTTTTTAGACACGTCTGCCTGGGAGGCCAAAAATACAGGTTCTCTCTTGAGCTCTCTCGATTTGATATCCTTTCAGTCAACTGGAGGAAAAAGAAAGAAAGAAAGAAAGAAAGAAAGAAAGAAAGAAAGAAAAAGATGTAATGGATCTCACAAGAAAGCAGACGATCACAGCTCAATCAAAGAAGTGTTTGTTATTGAGAGTTGTAACAAGGACATCATGCTTTCCAATCATGGCTCCTTGGTGTTCCTGGCACACAGCTGTGTGAAGGGAGAAAAGCTCAGGGTGACATTTGTAGTAGCATTCCCTCCTTGGGGAAAACGAATATGGGAGAATTATTACGCTTCAGTAACATCAGCAGTTCAACGGAGGAGATATTTGATCTGATTCTTACTGTGTGCACTTTTTCCACACGCAAATATTTCCACTAACTTTAATAAGCCATTCCAGTTTTACTGTCTCACAGAAGCAGTCACACTCAATCCTTTGCTTACATTAATCCCACTGAATTGCTATTTTGCTTCACCCCGAACTCCAGTTTTCCACGGATCAACCACAATCCAGGTGGAAGTCTGACTGCAGAAACTTGTGCTATTACTTGTCAACTCTCCAATAATGAGACAAAAACTAACAAACACAAATGGTAAACGGCCTTATTATTTACCTGGTGGGCTTAAAGATCACACCGTCTGGGGTGGATATAGTTGAGTGTATGTAATTACTTCTCTGCAATTTAGAGTCCAATTAACTTGAGCTGCATGTCTTTGGACTGTGGGAGGAAGCCCACGCTGACACGTGGAGAACGTGCAAACCACACACAGAAGGACCGCCCAGGATCAGGGATCGAACCCGGGCTCCTCCTGCTGTGAGTCGACACCACCATGCAGCCCGCGGTTATATAGATAATGTCCCGTAAAAATTGTTTTTTTCAAAGAATATGTAGATATATTTACTACGTTACTGTCATCCTTTAAGCCCATTGGTATAAAATAATTATTGACACTTCAGATCAGAGATAAGACTAGTATTTTAACTCAAATGTACTCACTTAAATTGGGGCAATATATATAAACAATGTTCGAAAAGCAGATTTGGAGGGTTTATGAGGAAAGTTTTCCCATACTCTTAAGTGTCACATTTAGAATACTCTTATATCATTCAAAGTCAAATATGTATTCTCTGCCAACAATCTATCTGTGTTGTGCATGACCACTTCCAGATCACAGCCAATAGAAAACCCAAACCAAAGTCAGGCTATCATGGGTGTAGCAGATTAATTAATATACTTATGAAACACATGATTGACTGTCCGGTCAACACAGAAAAGACATATAATGCAGTAATTATTCTTTTCAAAATAAAACAATATGAATTAAGAACACCAACAAACAAGATACCACAAGATCCTCTTTTACAACAATAAACGGCGGCTTAACTTTGAGTAAGATTGCATCTTTGCAATATTAATTAGATAATGTGAAAACAGTCTTCTGTATCTAGAATAAAACCTGATGGGCTCCGACATCAAATTCACACATGTTCATTAGGGGGCCTCACAGAGTCTCCCACTGGAACGAGTCACAGCTGAGACCTGAACCAATTACAATTCCCATAACTAGCCAAACTGACATTTCAGTTCCTCTTGAGGGTTGTCCATCATGACTAATAACTTATAAGCAACCTTTAACAGCTGTGATGCCATGCAGAGTTTGTCAGTGAAGAAAAGGGATAAATAAGCCTCAGACCAGGTGAAACCACAGTGGCTGGTTCAGGTCCGGAGTGGCATAATAAAGCTGTGGCTCTGGAGCTCAAATCACAACCAAAAACTAACATGTTAGGACTACTTTGATACAAATGAGCCTGCAATACATGAGTTGATGCCTCCAAAAAGACTCTTAATCTTGTGCTCAATCTGAGATCTGCGCTCTTGAGGAATGTCCTGTTTGTCATGTGAATTGAGTAAAGTGGAGTTAAAGCAGCTATTTGACCAGAGCAGTGTATTGCATACACAGTGCAGAACCAAGGGATCTTATACTTTTAATGAAATTTAATAAGCAGTCTGAGGGGCAAATAGCAGGTTGCTGAACAACTACAGAAACAAATGCCCTTTGAGTCAAAACTTATCAAGGAGACCATTGTAAGTAGGCTCTTGAGTATGTCAGAGATTTGTGGGACAATCTATGATGGGACTAAAGCCCACGCAGTCCCTGAGAAACAATTGAAGGACATGAAACCCAATTCAACATAAACAATTTGTGGGGTTTACTTCTCTGCTTTGTTAGTGTTGGATGGTGGTAGTGGTTTTGGCTTCAACAGTGTTGACTGATGATGACTTGTTGCATGAAACACAGCTCTCGGGGGAAGCCCACTTTAAATGCTCCCTGTATGACATGGGAAATGCAATCAGGAGTTCCAGAAATCTTGAAGAAACGATATAGACCTTCTATGATGAAAGCACATTTCATTTTAGGAGGAAAGGCAGTCGACAGTCATTTATAATCCAGCTGCAATAATTACTATGCCATTATTCAATGAATGCTAAATATTTTTTGGCTTGGCCTGCTTCGCCCCTGCTGGCAGGATTGCTTACTTAATTGTAGGCTGGTCGAGTGTGGGAGATGGAGCGGGGTTGCAATAACCAATTTGTACACACTGTGATCTTAAGCTCCCGTTTCATTTTAGAGAGCTTAAAATGTTTTTAAAAAGCATGAATATAAATATGGATATTTAAAAGCATTCACCAGAAACAACGCTCAGTGTTCATCCCCATTTAATAAGTGGATGTTGCGGAATGCAAATGCTGAATACCAGTGAGGTTTCCCCTTGTGGCGAGGCCAGTAGCAGGTGGTGAAGTGAGCCATGTGTGTGTGTGTGAATGCTGTGGTTGTTTTGATAGTTATAGCAGGACTCTGTGTGAAGCTGGCTCAGTGCAGAGGGAGAGAGACAGAGACATATACAGAGAGAGACAGAAATAGTCCCCCTTCAACACACACTCCCACAGCTATAGATCGAGCTGATACATTGACCAAAGCTCCACATATTCTGTTCAACAGAAAACTCAATGAAGAGTTCCAGTTACTCTGCGCTTTATCAGTGTTTAAACTCCAAGTCAGAGGAAGATTAAAAAAGGATGGCAGTACACTAAAAGGTGCCTGCATCTCTGCCCCAGATGCATTCCTGTCAGTGTCTTCCACCATCAGAGACACTCAAGTCACCACGCTCTCAATGCATTAAGATGTCACATCTGATCAATATGTGCTTTAACATCTTAGGAGGTGGACAGCAGAGAAAAAGCTCACCACTGTGTTTCTGCAGTCATGTGGAAAACAAAAACCTCTCAGTAGCTCAGCAGAAAACCAGCATTATTTATATGTTCATATTAAAGCACAAAGCCATGTCACATACATGCGAACCGTCCAGCTCATGGATAATCTATACTCTGACACATGTGTACTGTATATGTGCAACAGAGGGAAAACCTGCAGCCACAGATGACTATGTTGGACAGTTTGAAAGAAAAAAACACAGTAGTCCACAAACAGAGATACAATAAATTGCAGGGTCAGCTAGAAGAAAAGCAACAAGCACATACCTCTGTATCATAGTTTGTTTCTGTATTTGCTGCCATATTATCCGTTCAGAACCAGTATTTAGTTTCACCAGACAGCCAGAGAAAAGACAGAAACCAGTTGGAAAAAAAAGGCCTTTGAAAAGCTCCTCAGACTGAGTGTATCCTCTTTAGTTTCAGTGCACCCTACGATACATAAGCACACCTATTTTCCCTGCCTCACCAATCAGATGGCATCCAGTTTCCTTTTCCTACTCCCCCGCCCACACACTTGAACTGGAAACGTCTTCTTCTTTCTTTTTTTTTAAACAGGTACACCTTCGATCTCTGCCACTCTGTGTCTGGAGGATTTCAATAGCTCCACCCTGCTCTCGTGTTTTGGCCAATCTGCAGCCGATATGCAGATGAGCTGCAGATGAAGTGACGGCAGCTCGTGTCTGCAGAGGCGTCCTGACTTTAGGAAGGTGATGGGGAACTACAGACGTGCATGAATGAAGAGTGTAGATATGTCTCAACCAATACAGAAATTAACTACTACAAAAGCAATACACGTTTTGGTAACATAAATCAATCAATTAATCAAATAAAAAAATCCAACACAGCATGTGGGCTCTGAGCATCATCCAACCCAGATCTTACACACACACACACACGCACACAGCTTTTCCATTAATCTCGATGGATCTCTGAGCTTTGAAAGTCTTATAGTACCGGACTCACACATTCTTAAGGAATCAGGATTTTTTTAATTAAGTTATTGCTTTGGATATTGTAGAATAGTGAATGAGCTAATCTCTCCACTGTATGGCTTGTAAAAAGAGATATTTAAGAGACTGTGACTTACCACAGCCGACACCACTAAACCACAAAGACAGAGATCTGCTTTGAAAGCTTGTGTCTGGGAAATAATGTCCTGTTTTTCAGTTTGACATGAGAAAGAGAGGGAGAGAGAGAAAAAAACAAAAAAAGAGGCACAATTCAGCCCGAGAATTCATTTTCTGCCTATGGGAGGAAGAACTAAAACGTAACATGATCCCAATCTTAATAGGTCACACTGCAAAGTGTGCCAACTTACACAACAGTAATAACTACCATAAGTAGTAGACAGAGGGTAACACAAATAGTATCAGGTCAACAGACATGCCAGTCTAACAAACCACACAGTGGGCAAATCCCTTTTAAACCAACCTCTTAATGTGACACATACAGAATTGGCCTGGATGAGAGTGGGCAGCATTTAGTCTTAGAGACGGGAGAGGTTACTTCCTGTAAGGAAAGACTGTGGGGAGACGACTTCAGGTCTGCGTTAATCCTCTCTGGCTGGCCCTCATGAGTCGTGAGGGTGATTATCATGGAGCGTCTGAAAGGGCTGACAGTGCCCAAGGGATGGGTGGCTTTAGATATACAATCTCAGGCTGCACGCACACATTCATGTACATGCATCAACTTATCCTGTATGTTGCCCCCCCAGACACACACACACAAAACAGTAAAAGGCCGTCAATGGTGCTGTGAGGATCATGGCCGTTGGTAATTAAAATGTCTCTTTGTCCCCGTTTACATTGGGAGGTCGTCGGGCTCTGGTCCAGTAGGACTGGAATGAGTTGCTTGCCTCTGCACACAAACCAACATCTGCAGCCAACAAACGCTAGTGTTCAAAGAAGACCCGAGCCGACAAACCAGAGAGAAGTCTGAGCTACTGATCGCATCTCCACAAAGCAGGACTCTCTGCGTTATATGTGTATGGAGCACAACATGTCATTTACTCATTGTAGAAGATGCAGCTGTGCCCCATGGGAACACACAGTGGAGAGAGGGCAGTGCCACCTGCTGCTCACGACTAGAAAAAACAGCTGGACTATCAGCTGTAGAACTAGCTGGGCTGAAAAGGTGTCATGGAGGGTATTTATTGTGCGTGTGTCATTGGCCTTTTTGACTTTTTAGTAGAAGAGAAGCACAGATGTTACTTCTGACATGGTTGTTCTATTAAAAAGTCCAAGTAAGCAACAACAGTGCTTCAGCATGGAGAATACCAGTACCTGAAGCACCTAAATGTGTTCCCGCTATCATTATTGTTATTATTACAACCTGTGTATTTTGAGGTCAGCGGGAAATATGCAGAAACTTTTAATTGGATATACATTTTCTGGGAAACTGGATGAAACGTCTCAACGTTACAGTAACAGTCAGTGGGTGCTGACGACCTCTGAAGCAGATATCCACCAGGAACATAAATATTGTTCAGCAATAGCGAGGAACGCTGCAACTGCTGAACTTACACTTCCTACACTTCCTCCTTCCATTCAATTAAGGCTCCTTATCTGACCGAGAGAGATTCCTGTTGGAAGGCGGCTAATGCATTTTCTCACTTTGTTTTTTTCCCCCCTGAAAAGGTGGCACGGTACAACAAAGGCTCATGTGGCTATGAGGGGGGGGGGGGGGGGGGGGGGAGGGGAGGTGGGGGGGGGGGGGGGGGGGGGGGTTTCCAGATTAAAAAGGGAAGAATTCCGTTGTTCATTTTCATTATTTTTTAGTCACACAGTATATGACAATCCACAGTCATTTAAAGGTTTAGGAGAGGGACATAGCTAGTATCTACACAGTATGTTCATGGGATACCAGATGTCTGTGTCATGTAATGCCAGGCGCAGTCACCTGTGGCTTGTCCAGTCTGTACGCCCACTGACCCAACATGAACCAGCTCTGCCTGCAGAGAGTGGGATTTCCAGCTGTCCCAAAATCTGTTTTAAGATCATTTTAGCTACATTTCTTTGTATTTTACTAATTCACCTTGACATAGATCTACAAACATAAAAATCGGAGGGAAAAAAAACAGAAAATAAGGCAATTATGGCCATAAGAACTGTGTTTTCAGTTGTGGTGTGTATGCACTGTTCCATTTGTAATCTTTTCCGACAATTTGAGAAGTCTGAACTGCATCATTAGCAAGAAGCATGGATGGTAGAATGTGACCTGGCTGAATTAAGAAAGAATTGTTCTAAATATCAAGCAGATTCAGAACGTATCAAAATCAGATATGCACACACAAGCGATGGAATTACTCTACAGAAGCCACAACAAAGGGTCCGGTTTCCCCAGAGCACTTTTATATCACCATCTCTGGCAGAGACCTGGGTATTTTAATGAGTTGTACCGTTTATTCTCAGCCATCATTCAAAATGAGAACCAGAAATTATTACGTCTATTGGTTTCCACTGACTTCCAGAGAGATGAATCATGAAGAGAACACAGATTAAACTTAGACCCTGTCTAGAAAGGGGCTTTTAATATTTAGTTAAGACTACTCCGTTGCACCTGAAGAGAGCAGAAAAAACAACACCTGTGAGGCAAAAAGGCGATGACTGACAAAACAAGCCCAACATCTGCTGAGTGGTGAACTCTGCTTGCCCCAGTGAAAGGAAGTCACTGGGTTGTTGTGTGGACTCACTTCTGCAACACTGACTTCTAGCCAGTGTAACTCCCACATCACAAGAACACAAAACCACCTTGTGTGATTTGTTGGCTCCTGCCGGGGCTTATCTCAATGCCACTGAAGAGCATGGAGTCAGAAGTAAGAGCCGCAGATCTGCTGAAACAGTGTTGGCATTGTGTCTGCAACAGATTCAATAAGAGAAATGACCTCAGTGTCTGGACTGGATTTCCTGTTTTTCCAAATGTGTCAATCAAGTGGAAACAAACTGAAAGTAGTTTAACTCTTCTCAGATTCATTACTTTTGCAACAATAGATTAAGAAACTGCAGTCTTCAGTCCCCAGGAGAGGCAGTGTTGGGGGTTGACTGTTCATTACATCATGTGCTTTATGCAAAACAAGTTTGACTGCAGGGTACATATGCACTGAAGACAAAACCCATGGCTGGAAGATAATCTGTGAAGTTTAACAACTTGCATCTTTACTGCTGCATTGACATGATCGGGCCTATTTTGTCCAATCTGAGATTGGCGTGAAATGCAAAGACGCTTTTCTTGAGCCCTGTAACAATAAGTATTGCATGTGCAATCCTAACCAGCAGCTGTGTGTGCACTTTAAAACCGTTTCATAGCATCCATCCAACTAATAATACATCTCTTCACCTTCAACAATCACATTTGTAGGTGAGGTGGCTGTGCCTCAGAGGGAAGAGCAGTTCATCCACTAAACTCAGGATTGGGGAATCGCTATTGGCGGCTTCTACTGTCAACATGTCAAAGTCGTACATGGTAGGTCACTGCCATCTGTGCCAATTTACCATTTAATAGCTATCTCATGGAAAAGCTTTCATACGGTTAACGCTTTCTTGTATGTAGAGTTCTAGTGTAAGTTCTCCTGTTTTCCCATTTATTGATGCGGTGTTCTCCCAAATCCCATCTATTAACACATTATCATATACTGTCCTTCTCAGGAGCAGAGTTCAGCTCTGAAACAGGCATGATGTTTGTGGAAGATTAACAAGTCTTTATTGAGCTTGGTGTGGATAGCCATTGTTTTAAATTCAACATATTGTAAGAAGGAACTAGTTTAGATTTTGTCAAAGAATCTCATGAGATCAGTAGGACTGGAGATAGTTGAACAAATAAAACCGGCAGAAACATATACAAACATGTAAGGATCACAGGCCAGTCATTAACCTGTATGTGTAATAACACATTTGTACTGGTAAATAGTCTATATAGTGCATTCTGCTACTAGGGGTGCAGGATTCCCTACACTGAGCGGACAATGGTAAAATGTACTACAAAAAGGATTACACTACACTTCATTTCGTAATGTCCTTTCACAGAGACAATTATTTCAAGTTAAGAGGAGGAAGCATTTCTGATGCACATTATTGCAAATGATGTTGCTGTTATCAGAGATATACTAACCAAAGAAGAGCAAAGTATTGCTTCACAAACAGGCTTCAGACGGCTGCGGTGAACAGTAATGTATATTTTGAGCAAAGAGCACAATGTAACACACAAACACATGAATAGACACACAACAGGCCTTTAAGCAGATTGTGAGTGTACTGTACTCTCTCTGGTACAGTCATTACACAATAATTATCACCAACACTGTACAGCAGAAGTGTTTCTTCAAGTGAGAGAAGTCAGATATTGAAAGTGTTAAATTCTTATAAAGCAACAGAAAGGACTTAAGTGTGAGGCTATAACCCTTTTGTACCGACGCCCTTTCCAAAGAAAGAACCATTTTTAGAAATCTACCACACGTACATCATATTGTGCGTGGAAAGTTTGGATAAATATACAATAGCTCAACATTTCTTCCCCAAATAAATAAAAATCACGATGTTTTACATGGATCCAATATTTGTCACGGGCAAAAATGCCTTGGTTATTGAGCCATACCTCCTGGTGACTGAGTGGTTTATCTCATAGTTCAAATATTGTTCAGCATCATTGATTGACAAGCGGCAGCCAACACGAAAGAGCCTGTGATTGACGCTCCAGACACCTCATGAGGAATCTTTGTGTGCTCAGGATTATGAAGCTGTTAGCATAATAAGCAGGTTAGCAGTTCACAAAATGTCCACACATACGTGGATTAAAAAGCTGTTACAAAGGCTGGAGGAACATGTCACATCTGGGCTTCACCTGTAAACGAGCCAGATAGGGCTGACTCGACCATCTCTGCTCTCATATGTGGGTAAACAGTTTCAATCGTCTGCGAGCGGGTTTGTAAAGTCGAAGACTCTTTTAACCGACAAAATAATAGTAAAAGTAAATGCTGTCTGCCGATTCTGATTTAGGATTCAGAGATATTCATCAATCCGTGACTCGTACCCAAAACAGATGGCGTTGGTGACTTCTGGGGCGGTGCCCGACCGGCCTGGGCTCCAACTTGAACTACACTTAATTGTCCCTTGCCTCTTTCTCTTTCCATCTGCTCTCCTCCTCCCGGATGTAATCTGTTCTCTAATCTTGATGCCCCAAACACACCAAGAGCCACAAAAAAAGCTTTTGAACCCCCCCCCCCCCCCCCCACACACACACACTGCACACACACACACACACGCGCATACACATACGGACGCACGCACGCACACACACACACACACACACGAGATGCCTTGCCAACTAACTGTGATGCCAGTGACTTTGGTAGCTCAAACTTACGCCTGTGCTACCTTTTATGCAACTAGCATGCAGCCCCTTCATATAGGATGCACAGTCTTCTACAAGCTGCTACTGCCACAGCTGGAATTAACCTCCAGGAATCATCTGCCAACAAGAACATATCAATCAAGACATGCGGGTAGAGTAGAGTCCAGACAGTCATTAGCACATTAAGGTCCTTATAAAAAGACTCCTGACTGGGTTCGGAGGACACTGCGCTGTGAAAAACACCAATAAACAACTGGTCAGAGCATCAGACTGTCACAACTAAAGGCAGCATGATTGAAAACATGACCGGTTGCGTCTGACGGCTCTACATTGTAGCCGGTAGCCCAATCTCATCCTCTCCTCTCATCCCAATGCAGATGACACACTGCACTTACCATTCTGCAGATGGGCCAAGGCAAACACACACACAGGACCCAGTGGATGACAGCGACCGCCCTGTGATCCTGCTCCTGGTCTGTACGGACGAACTAGCTCCAGCAGAGCTACACAGTCTTACAGGCAGACATTCATAACGCAACGCTGCACACGGACACAAGCTGCATCCCGGGCATGACTGGCTGGTGCTCTGCTGCAAAAGGAGCAGCAGGAGTGGAGGAAAAGGAAAAGGGAGAGGATCGCTGGAGTATGAGGGTCAGTCAGAAAAAGGAAGGAAAAGCTATGTGTGGTTCAGGCTAACTGACAGATCTCAGGGAGAAAACGGGTGGGAGCTGCAGTGTCACCAAACTCTCCCAATCCTAATATTAAAGTATCAAACAGCATCCTCATCATCATTTAATCCTGATGTTGTGTTAGGGGGTCACAAAAAAAACATTTTTTAATTTTATGATAAAACAGGATTTTGAACTCATGACAAGACCACCATAGAAAACGATACATTAGCTCCATTTGACTCCAGATGTAAAACATTGTTCGGCAAAAGTATGTTGGCACGCTAAGGAATTTGTCTTGGTGATTGGTGCATGACAATAAACACAGTGTAATAATAAAAAGACATAATAAGAAGTCTGTTCCCATGCGCGATACCTGTGATTGACTATTTGGTGATCTTAGAAACGCAGAACACATTTGTATTGCTTAATTCAAAGCTAAATAATAAATAAACCCACATAATAAACCCTTGTTTTCTGCAATGGGATCACTACAACCAACTTTTGCATCAAGCTTAGCCACTATATGCATTAGAAGTTGCAGAGGGCTGTCCCCTCCGTTGGTTTTAGGTAACTATGCCCTGGCAAGAGTGTTTGGGTACATTCAGTGGGGCATGATAATATTTATTTAGGCTGTGCATAGCCTGCCTCCCGCACACATGAAACTGAA
The DNA here is from genome assembly GCF_009769545.1 of Cyclopterus lumpus. Lineage (NCBI taxonomy): Eukaryota > Metazoa > Chordata > Actinopteri > Perciformes > Cyclopteridae > Cyclopterus > Cyclopterus lumpus. The sequence continues at coordinate 3,132,634 of NC_046978.1, forward strand.
CTGTTACTGCCTCCGTTTTGCTTGAATATCCATTGTCACCATTTTCACTGAGCTTTAATGTTCAATTGTCTATGAACCAAAAATGAAAAGTTGACACAAACTTGTGAGAAGAGCAGTGCTTGCACGATTCTGAATCCAAATTAAAGAGCATGGAATTATGAATAGCACATGGTGTGCATCACCAGAACTCACACCTCAAGTAAACGAGGTGTCTAACGAGTGTCAAAAGGAAGCAGCACAGGAGTTAGCGAGACACCGGCATCCTGCAGGGTGTTGCACAGCGTGATTTACCCCACTGGTACAGTTATACTGAGAGTTTTATTTTGGGATTTTAACAGATGTGGAAACACTTGAGCAATACATGTCAGACAGTAGCTCTGCTGATATTATGAGCTACTATTATAGGCCAATGATAAATCAATAACTATCATGGCACGTTTCTTGGTGGAACTAACTATCAAAAGCAGAGAACAATCTCGGAGACGTCCTCATTTCTGAAACTGGGTCATTGCACAGAGAGGAAATGTAATGTGTGCGGGTGAACAGATTCAGGATTTAGTGTAGGAAAATGTAGGAAATACCTCACAAAAGGATGCATAAGTGAGGTGTGTACAATAAGTTCAAACTATTAACTGTGATACATTTCTTATAATCATAGAGAAAAAAAGTATTTTCAGATTTTCTGTTAACTGCAGCGTTTAAATCCAGTATTATTGTGGCTGCAGTTTTCTCAGATTCCCTTGCTGAGAGAAAAACCTTTTCTTTTAAACATTGGATGACTGAAACACACCTAACAGGGCTGCAGAGTATGGAGATAAAGTTAATTTTAACAGGGCGGATAAATAACTTCTCGACTGACACAGAACTCCTCCAGGAGAGATATTCTCAACTCATCTGGGACTTTAAGAAGCTGCAGTCAGAAACCCTGTGTGAGTAGAGCTGAACTGGAGTGATGAACTCCACTGCTTAACTGCCCTGGGGCTCTCATGGCTGCTGGGAACAGCAGGGACGGAGCCACCATGGCACAACATAACAGTGATGTGGAGAGAAGGATGTGGGTGAAGGGCAAGTTCAGAAGAATTAACCACAGTGACAGCAAGAGGAGAGAGAAAAGCTTTGAACAATGAAGAGGACTGATATCAGAGACCCAGAACCAAATGACATATCAGAACTATCCACACGGGTTGTTGTTTCTTCCCCCCTTTGGCTCTGTTCGCTCTGTCTTCGCAGGCATGACCCCAAAAGGACAAAAATGATCAGCCTGTCTTTGACATTCACATTCCTGGCATTTCATTCAAGGTAAAAATGGCTATAAAAAGGGTAAAAATAGATTAACTGTACAAAGCCAAATTCTTCCAGCACTTTACAACATGTTGTTTCTGCTTCTGTTGCAGAAGCTCTCCATGTGGCACTCAACAAGTAATTCCACCAGAATACTAGATTATTTTCTTTTTAAACACAACGTGACCATGGCACACATTTAGGAATGATAGGACCAGATTACATTGTAAATACAAAGCCACACAAACTATCCTATGGAAAACAAACAAAAATGTCTATGATGGAGTCAAACTGACACCAATGCTCTATTTAACCCCATGTATGTGAAGATTTTGAGAGGATGGTAATCTGTGTGGGTCATGATGTGCAAACATTAATCTGGCAGGGACTATATTGGGTTCCTGCAGGCCATCTGTGACTGAAGAATAAGCGCCCTGTGTTAAAATTGGTTTAAATTAGTGTGTGACAGTGGGGCTTGTGCGGCTCTGAGCTAAGCTGTAAACTCCAGATGTGTGTGACTGAGTGTTTATGTTCACTGACGCTTGTGTGTCTATTATCTATTCTGTGAGATTGCTGACAAAGCTGACATCGTCTAGCCGGCAGCTGTGCTGTGCTAATAAAAATAATCCAGTCAGCCACTTCTGTAATGTAAAGAAAACCACAGCTATTATAGAGGAGAAATACATTAAATACCATCTAACCACTAATGTCACATGTGGCAAATGAAATTATAAGGCTATGATGGTGTAATGAAAGAAATGGACCTTTGCCAAACATATTCGGTGAAGATATACAAGATGTTTTTACACAGTGTGGAAAATGAAATAACTGCACATAATGTAATAGAAATGAAAATGAAAAGAATGTTGATCATAACCAAACAACTTGTTACATCTTATAAAAAGAGGGGAGATTGAAGAACAATTCAATTGTAAATATGTTTCACCTTGTGAATTAAAAATACATAATGTAGTTGGGAGACTGAGGACACAACGTGGGTAGAGTACTCTCCACTGTGTGAATCATATAAAAGCTTAAAGCAGTGAGCTAATGTAGGCAGCAGGACACAACGGTTGGCAGAGCAGGAGTGTGTACTTCTACCTCAAAGAGCATCTGCATGAGTGGAAGTTTACATGAATAGAAATGTGAAAAATGCCTAATTTCAGGGAGGGACTTTTCCTTCCACAAGTTGGGAGCAGGAATCTGATTGCTGACCTTAGTCTGAATTCTCAGGCTAGCTCTATTAATAGCCCAGACACCAGCGAGCAGACTCCTGAGTCAGAAGCCAGATCTCGCTCTAGTCTGGCTCTCGATGGACCAGGCGGTGATCAGAAAGAAAAACATGCTTCCAAATCGCTTTCTGAACTCATTCAAGTTAAGTAAATCTTTAAAAAGAAAAGAAAATAATACAAAAAATGTATAATACCATGAATTTCTGTCATGTACTTATCAACATCTGTTACTGCATTGCGATCGAACTTGAGCAGAATGGTGAAACATGAAGATCAACATCTCCCTCTAATGCTAATCCTGCAGGGAAGGGGGCAACCCTTCTGGCACGACTCCCAGGGAAACTGGACAGCAATGCGAAGGAGACGCTGCTCTGCCATATCCAGAGTGCTCATTCAGAGTGGGGAAACGTTTGTCTCCACTAAGTCTGAATAACAGAAAGGTATTTAGAGAACATTGGGGTTTTACTGCTCTTACACCAACAAGAGCTGATTGTATATCCATTGAAAAGTTCCCCCAAATCCAGCAAAAGATGAACAATGTCTGACAGGCTTATGAGATGTGCTTTTAGACACGCCAGGATTCTGCCATGCTATAAACTGACTCTCTCTGTTTTTATGGTGACAGAAATGTACAGCTCAAGCTCCGTCATGTCACACAGGAATTCCTACTTGAGGTTTGCTTTTTTTTTAAAGCCAGGATTGGTATACATTGTCTTGTGATGTTATGCGCCGCCAAGATATCTCTTGTTTTCCTCTGGCCCACTCATGCTGTAGTTTTCCCTGTGAAAACAATGTCATAACCAAAGTTGCTGAGCGGAAAAGGCCATAAGTGTCCTTGGTCTCAGAGCTGCAGCTTACTGTCCAACTACAATGTTTCTCCTTGTTGTCTTGGGACCAGAATGAGAAGAAAACTACACCACTTCCAGTGCTACTTAACTTTGAAAATACCCAAAATACAGTCTCCTATCTACTTTTGTCACAATGGCATGTGACGCCACTGAGAGACATTTTAACTGCTTAAATGAAAAGTTACAATGTGACAAGGTCACATTTCTTGACCACCACAAATCTCCACAAACACATCGTCCTCCTTCAGGGTGCTCCTAAATATGTCACATTCCTCACAATCATAAATATCACTAACAGGTCAGCTGGCAGTCGAGTAGGAGAGGAAGGATAAGGTGGGAGACCACTGCTATATGAGCCCGGGGGGATCTTTCAAACTCTATACCGGTACATTGTTTTAAATGAAGAGCATTTACTTGTACACTCTCACATTATTTTAGGGTTTTCATTCACAATGACTTAGAACTTCTTGCAACTTGACAAACCTGGGTTTGTCCAGCAGGTGTGTACACGCAGAGTAGTTAACAGCATGTGAGTTCAGGAGCTTGTCTGCGGATGGAGATGCAATTCACTTCTACGGGTACACATTACGTTGATGTTGGAGGGCTAAACTTATCGGATTAAAGCGGTCAGGCTCAGCGACACAGATATTCTTACGTAATAGCTATTTTAAGACTAATTAAATGTTTTGGGCTCTTTGGCCTTCAGTATCGTTTCAGTTTCAGTTTTTACACCACTGACTTAAACATATCTTCAGAGGTGAGTCTGACCACTTTCTTTTGTAGAGACATTTTAAAGTGTTCTACCTGCTGTAAAAACGTGTTTCCTGTGTCTTTGTTTCATTGAAAAAAAGAAAAAAAACAAATACGAAGCATACTCAGAGAAAGGTCTGAATTAACACTGCCACCGTGAATCACCCTATAAAGAGTTGCCCCTGGAAACCTGTTAATCTGCTAAAACTACCGGATGTTTTTCCTTATTTCCTTTCAAAGACCCGGAGTCTAAAAAAGAGAGTGGAAGGTTTTACAACAGTAAAAATAAGGAAGCCATTAGATCCTTATGGTGCTTAAATACCAAGGCTAGCTACATAAAACAGACAGTAATGGGCATCCATACTCTGTGTCCTCTTAACCTTTGAACGTGCACACACATACACACATACACACACACACGCGCACACGCGCACACACGCATGCACACACGCATGCACACACGCAATTAAAACTACCTCACACAGAGCAGCAGTAAATGAGCATGTGGTTTCCTGCCAGTCAGAGGTTTTTGAAGCAATTTTGGTTCAATCTCGAGTAATATCAATATAGATTTACTGTGAGTTCCCCTAAATTAGGAAATATAAATAGAGAAAGAGGTATAAAGGATGTAAGTATTTGTGAATGAATTTGATTGGAATCAGTTGATATCTTGATCAATCTTTTTAAGATGTTGTCCTACAAAAAAGTGTTTTGAACACAGCCTTAATTAGTTGACTTTTCCAGTGCACTCGCTTTTGACAAGCAGTAATTAATGATGTTAATAGGTCCCTAATGAGTCTAAATAACAGATACAAAGATGCAGCAGTGATCATGAGAGGTTCATGAATATTACTATCAGAACTGACAGACTGTCATATAGATAAAGTGCCAAAAAATATCTTTGAGCAGTGACTTTCACGATCTGGGGGGAAAGGTCTGACAATTCCTGATGGATATTACTGTGAAATACATCACATTCGTGCTGCATGAGTTATGAACATCTAAAGCAGGCTCTTTCCTTGAAATGATACTTCTCACTGTGTACTTTTGGTTCAGAAACTCGCTGCTTGGCAATGAGGGTGGAGTCATGTGGAAAGAGATGGGTATAAAGCTGGACACCAATGGGGTTTGAGCTCCTGGATAATAGGATGGTCAACATGCCACAGGTATGCAAGTGTGTTTATGTGGAAGTTAGAGTGAAAGCCTAAAAAGCCAGAGGGAGTTATGCCTGTAAGTGAGACGGACTATTTTAGACCGGGAGCTCCTTACACCGGAAGACAAAAGTAGAAAAAAAGAAGATTGTTTAGAAAAAAGTGAGCACATGAAAGGGGAAAGAGGTGAAGGGGAAAAGAGGGAGCAGACTCAAGGGATCGAGGAAGTCTTCTCTTTGATGCTTCAATAAGATGCACATGTTGTAGTGTTCACCCAGTTCGTATGATCCCAATTCTTATAGAAGCCCGTTCAGACAATTTGGTCCCAAATCCCAACACTGGAATTCAATTGTTGACATGTCGTACTTCAAAGAATGTACCACAAGAGTCCTACACCTTACAGTTTCTTGATCAAGGTTGTAATGTCACGGAGCAACATGAAACCAATCAAAACCCAGACAAGTACCCAAACACATGATGATCCTAATCAATACTGGACACATTCCTATCCATCTGTTGCAGGTTGGGGTCTCCTGCTTATGATGGCCGTACGGTCCGGAGGTCTGTGATGTTGAGGGAACAGCAGATTCAAAAGGCCACCATCAAATTACTGACTGATTGATTGATTTCCACATGTCTTCTTTCCATCTCGTATCACTGAACCAATTCCTGAATCATCCCACTTACAGTAACATTCTTTAAATATTGTGGTTTTGTCTTAAGTGTCTTTAACTCCCAGCCTCCTCTCGTCTCCATCGACCATTGTGTCACAGCATGCTCACACATTCCATGTTTTCCTCACACCCAGGTGATTCAATCTGATACCATCTGCATCTGTTTTGTATCGCTGTGTGTGCCTGTGTGTGTCTGTGTGTGTGTGTGTGTGTGTGTGTGTGTGTGTGTGTGTGTGTGTGTTCCTGCTGGTTGTGTTGGTGCTGTGAATAGAATAATATAGTAGGTTTCTTCACTGCTGTTTTGTAGTCTAGATACAGGTCTACTTGATTTTCATCATTGCGAGTCAAACCCTTCAACGCCACAGCATCTTCCCCTTTCCTTTTACTCCACATTGTATCCAATGATACAAAGTCCATGCATTTTTAAATCTAGAACCCAAATCCTGAAGATAGGGGGCTCATTTCCACTGACAAACTGAATCAAGATAGAGGATTCATGTCCCCTGGCGACATTCATCCCAGAGATCTCCACCATCTCTCCTGCTCTTCGTTTTGTTTGGCCTGGCATTTCCCTTCCCTGTCCTGCAGCATGGTGGGAGCATCTGGAAGTGTTTTCTTAAGGGGAGTGGATGCTAGCTTTGAACACGCACAACTGTCATCTTTATGCGTTACACGCAAGAATGTTAATTATCACACACACACACACACACACACACACACACACACATACATACTTCCGCACTCATAACTCATCTAATATTGAAATCTTAAGTACTAAAAATAACGAAAAGGCTGAATGCCATGACTGCTACTGTAGATGGGTGAACATGCTGCGGAATAATTAAATTAGTTGGAATTAAAAAAAACAAAAAAAACATAAATGATGGTCTTGGGAACTCAAAATGTGACGTGCAAAACATTATCCATCTAAAACAAAAAATCCTACACCTCATTAAAAATCATTCACAATCATGTTTTGGGGTAATTTTGCTTCATCACTCATGTGGGTAAGATTACATAACGTCAGATGCTTTCCCATAAGACCATTAGCTGTTCTGATATTTTAACGACGTCTTAATTTGCTATCTGCCTGATGTGTAGCTCTGTCTTCACAGTGCCTGCAGTTAGTGTAAACTCTCCGACTTTGCTCCCAGAAGCACAACGATAAGATCAAGACATCTTGGCCATCGGCCCAGACTACTGTCCATCCTAACGGACATCAGTCTGGCTGGAACACCGCCTGAGCTGTGTGCCACTTCACTGCAACACACAACATATGGGAAGTCGTGTTAGGAGGAAAGAAACTCCATCAGATTTACTGAAGTTCGGAGTTTAGACATTACCTACAATTCCTAAAATGACTTTCAACAACACTTAGAGAGCAAGTCTATATCTACTTCCTCACACTGTGGGTTTTAGTAAACAGAATGACAGTGACTTTCCCTTTATTAAGCGCCACAGTAGCAGTGGAAATGACGAGTCCCTTCTTCAACATCTTACTAAGAATATAAGTGAATAAGAAGACTTAACCATTGAACGATGAAACCTTTAACAGAAATGATACGTAAACCAAACTATAAGCACAGATTGAACAACTGGAGGAATTTGAGAGTTGTCCCACAAGGGTTCAAGGCTAATAATGGATGCAACAAATAATATAATTGTGCAATATGAACATGGAACATAAGTACGCTAACAGAGATGTACATGTAAGTATGATAACAACAAACCATCCAGTCAGCTCTTAGCTGCATCACTGATTGTCACCATTGCAGAGGACATGCAGTCCTTAGCTGGACAAGCCAATTCTCTCAAATAAAGAACAGCTGGAGCACAACACAAAGTATTACTCCCTTTAAATCATGAAGGTTCGACCACTTTGATCACCGCTGCCATGACCTCAACACTCCCTATCAGAAAGCTAATCAACCCTGGGTTGGTCGAACAGGCCTTAGCATTTCATGCGTTGCTAGTTTGGGGACCTCGGTGGTGGCCATGGGAACTGGGCTGAGATTATTTATAGCGAGTGGGGGGCTTGGCAGGGGCCACTTCTATAAGGCTTTAGAGGAATGTCTTAGGTCGCCCTCTGACCAAAACTTCTGCAGAGTGCTGAGGTTGGAGCCCAGGCTGACGTGGGACATCTGCAGAGATGAAGACACCAGCCAATTAGGTTGAGGGTCTGGTGAGCAGGCCCAGCAGGGACAGGAAGGAGGCGGTGAGCAAAGGAAGTTAGGATGTTAGAGGAGAACCAAATAGGGCCATTCAGCAAGCCCTTTTAAAGTTTGCCATTTACCAAAATAAGACAATGTCTATTAACAGTCTTTGAGCAGATACTCCAGACAGGTTTGATCAAATTGTTTCTGTAACAACTGTTGCAGACACATGTGTTGATTAGGTGTGTTTCCTAACAGCATTTGGGAAAGGTGTTTTGGTATTGACTATTTATTGTGTAACTAAGCATGAATTTGATATGATCATTTACTGTTGGTGGTGGTGTTGCTGTACCGGTCTTTTTAACAGCAAGTAATAGTAGGAAAGGCAGATGTGTCCTTACTAACATTATGACAACTCTTAACTTTTCACGGGAACCATTAAGTCGTGACAGTGTGACACGATAGCAGACACTGTAACTAACATCACTAATTTGAATGAAGGCATTATTATATTATAAAGAGTAACACATGTCCCCCCCCTCCAAAAAAAAAGAGAGAAATTAACCACAAAAAAAATAAAAAAAATAATATATATATATATATATATATATACTTAATATTTCCCTTGTGATGGTGTTTGATAATGAAACCCAACATTAACCTAAACAATGATTGGTTAGGTTAATGTAAATTAACCTTACAATATAGCTTCTCTTCTTCAGGAAAAACTTGCAAACAAAAGAATACTGAACACAACACTCAAATCCCTCTTCAAGCACTCATCTTTCATCGTCTCTTTATTGTTTTCTTACGCCAGCCTCATATTCAGTGAAGTGTTGCGTGCCTGCTCCCTAACCCGATTGTTTGCCCTCGCATCAAACTGTAAATGCCCAGAGGGCCCGCATGTCATGGCCAAGCCCACAGGCCAAAACCCCACCGCTACAGCCGTCACCACTGTGCCATCACATAGTGAATGTCACTACATGTTCAGAGAGTGAAGCCCCCACACTTCACCCAGTGGAGAGTTATACAAAACGATGGGTTAAGTTTCTACTCATGAGCGATGTGCCAACCTCCCTCACTGAAGGCCTCACAGAGTCGAATGACGCTATTGTTGGTGTGTGGATCACTGAGATAATGTAATGGATGACAGTATACTGCACATGAGAATAATAGTAACATGTGATACAGTATGGTGGTTAGCATTCACATGATAAACGAAGAGATGTATGTGAAGGAAGAGCGAGAGGTTGCACTAAGATTGTGTCGTCATCTCACACATAATGCTTTGAACCATGACGTGAATGTACATCAAATAACAATCATAAGATCATGCCTCACACCCATCAGTTGACATTCCCATGGCTTACTTACGTGCAATGTTTTGTTCACAATAAAATGTACTGTATGTGTCTCTTCAACAATTAAATGTCAATCAGTGCAAAGATGGGTGTGGTGCAGCATATTTCCAGATTCTGCTCTTCCAGTTTGCAAATGAATGCAATCACTCACTCACTCACTCACTCACTCACTCACACACACACACACACACACACACACACACACACACACACACACACACACACACACACACACACACACACACACACACACACACACACACACACACACACACACCACACACACACACACACACACACACACACACACACACACACACACACACACACACACACACACACACACACACACACACACACACACACACACGGGAAATAGAGGAAAGGGGAAAACCGGCATCCACTGCAGTAGCTAGTGAGCTAATGGGCTAATAAAGTCCAAGTATAGATTGAGTACACTTTGGCTGCAGTGGCAAGCTGCAATTGAAGGCACAAGAAGCTAATGGCTAGTTGAGTAAAAGCCACAGGAGGAATGCACCATAGAGAGAGAGAGAGAGAGACAGAGAGAGACACACAACCGTCCCCTCCTCGGCTTCTCTGTCCATAGCTGGCACTATCCATGGACAGAGACGTCATTCTGTGTGTATTCATGTATGTGAGGTTATGTGGCATTTTCAGGCTAACAAAAGGAAGCCACCCTCTTGCTCCAACCGAGTGCTGCGGGGTTTACAGAGCTGGGAAAGGGCATTTAAGTTATGTCAACCTGGGCTGAATGATGGCTTTCGATGGAGAGATACACATGCTTAATGAGAACACACAATGAGTGTGGTTTTGAAGAGCAGGAACTAAATGTATAGATACTTGGACATCTGCTAGTTTAATCACATACCCAGAGAGAGGGAAGCCAAACCATCTGAGATTAACCAGTTAATGCCGTCACCCAGCAAGCAGCAGCAGCGACCTCTGAAGCTTGGACAGATGTTGAAAGTTGCCCCACAAGGTGTTCTCTCGGTTGGCACACACTGCAGCTTTGTCACATAGGCTAGGAATGTTGCTGAGGAAGGAACCGGGTTTGTCACACCCATACGGATCCACTCCTCTCCACCAGTCTGTGAACAGTTTAGGCTTAAAAACAAACACCCCCCTTTCATCCCCACTCAGCCGGGCCAAACACAGCTGCAGGGTTTTTGGATGTAGACAGTGACATATAGAAGGGGAGAAGAGAGAGAGGGGCAGTTCTGACACTGAGGTGGCAGGCCACTGGCTACTGGAAAGGGGATAAAAGGGCACCGAGACATGCTTCAGGCGAGCTGCTGACTCTGCTGAAGGATAGTCAAGCTGTTGGCAACTATCAACACAAAAAATGTAAAGAGTGAAACAGGTACACAAACAAAGCGGACACAAAGCCTCAGTCATCACTTGGAGAGACGGGGAACAAGAAAATCGGGACTTTGAGAACACGCCTATTCTGTAGCTCTACTCATGTAGCTCTACTCATGTAGCTATTCCTCGTTGGTGTCAAGGAAAACCCCGAAGCACACATCACACGCTCAGTTGAACACACAGAATACCTGTGACAGCAAAGTTTACAATTCTAAAATCTCAAGTTTTAATCAGTTTTTCACTTATTTAAAACACAAACGGCAAAGAAACCCGCCTGAATAGCAATGGCCATCAGGGTTAGAATAGGCTGACATCAACAAACCACAATGTCCTCATTTGGCTGAGATAATCGAGACCAAATCTCTATTCACCAGTGACCTACTTTGTCTTCGGCAGCAGATTTGAGGAAAACTCGGGTTTCTTACCTCATCGTCTGGTTCGAGGAGGATGATTGATCCACAGGAGAAATCATTTCAAAACCCACATCCATTGGAGGTCACACATAGGAAAGAGCAGAGACACAACATTGTAAACGTGTTGAAAATATATCATCTGAAAACAACAAATTACGCTGAGGTATTTGGATGGCATCGGACCTTTTTATTTTGGTAATCACAAAGTATTTGAAACCTGAATCAACAAACTTTCATGATGACATTCATTTTTTTCACGAAAGGGACAACCCTCCAACTCACTAAGAAGACTTTCACATAATACAAGGCATGGGCCGGTAAAATCTTTATATTTCTCCTGGGCTTTATCAGTTCAAAATGTGATACAAAAAACCCCATCTATGCTTCATCAATAGTAAGACAGCAAATAAACTTATTTCTACACTAACAAAATATACGCGTCTTTCTTCTGAACAACTAGACAGCCTACCAACAAAATCTTCTTCTGCACATCTCTCGATCTATAAAATATATATATCTGTGATAAACCTGAAGTGAAGATGTTGCAAACGTATCCAAGTATGCATGCTCAATAGATGGCATTACATTTAGTTTTCAAAGGCTGAGCGTACTTATGTTCCTAAAATAAATTTGCGGTGGGATATTAGTCACTTCTCGAGGAATGGGTTGCAATGATACAGGACCGTAATTATTCCAGGAAAATATATTTGGAAAACTAAGATTTCCGCACCCTGCTGGTGAAAGTCATGTGCTTTGCTTCAGTTAACTCAAAGTCTGTCTCCTTCCGATTCGTTGACCTCTCCAATTTGTCAGAAGTAGACACCGGTCCAAATTATTCATTATGTTTTTTTACTGATTCTTTCAGTTCTAAAGAGACAAAACTAATTTCTTTACTCCAGAGCTCTCGGTCCAGGAAAACGTACTGACTGCATTACAAATAATGATTCCCTACTTTAAACTATGGACCATCACCGCCTTTCAGGTCACAGAGCAGACGATGCTGAGAGAAAAGTCAGGGAACTGAAATATCATCATAACCTCGGCCACCATTTACAACTACTTTAGGAACTGCAGAAATAAAACAGCTGACAGGCGGTGCTTCAGTAGTTGCTGCATATGGACAATGTATAATGTATGAGCTGCATACTGCTGCTGCTCTTTTAAAACCGAATTGGCATCAGTTTGCGTCACTCCACGGGCTCTTTGAGTGAAATATATGTGGCAGGACGACATGCAAATCCACAACGGTGGCTCTCCAAAAACTTTAGAGCTGAATCCATCTTATTACAGAGAAGCAGATCAATGCTAAAGATACATTCCGGTATTGTGCTATAATGGCTACTGGCTTGAGTTTTTATTTTTTCTTGTGGTTCATCACTCGACCTACATGCTGAGTTCCTCCACCAATGATGCCGTCAGTGTGGCCACAGACAGCGGCGAGGATGGTAGCATCTCTCCACAAGGATTTCCCTGAGGAATGTTAGCTCCTGCTGACTGTGCCTCCCATCCACTTTTATAATGGCCGCCTTTCACAGACTTTGTTTTTAAGTAAGTCTGAACTGATGTCAGGGCTTATTGTTGTTGTTGTTGTTGTTGTTGTTGTTGTTGTGTGTAAAAATGGAACATGCTGCTTAATTTGTTAAATGGGTTATTCTCAATAAAGCTTGCTGCTCTAGTTCCAGCTAGACAGCTCTAACAAGTTAGTTTAGTTGAGACATGTTATGTTATTATGTCTTCCGTGCAAGGTTTCAATTCCCTGACTGATGTGTGTGAACGGTTCTGCAAATAAATATGACTAAAGACATAACGTTTTCCAGTGAGCTGGAACAATCATTAGTAGCACATGAAAGTCAGACATGGAAAAACTAACATTTTAACTTATCACCAAGATGTAAAATCTGAAGTGGCTCCACTCAAACATGAATTGACAGAGACGGTAAAGGTCAGGCCATACAACCACATAGGAAATAAGCTCTGAAACATGCAACATAGATTTAAAATAGGTTGGTTTCTTATAGTACTTTCATGCTTTCTGGTTAGACCAATACAGGAATGTATCCCATTACATTTCAATATATCCATGTACTTTAGTCACATATGAATACAGGACTAGTGTGTGAGTAAAATGGAGAAATTGGACCCATAAAAGGACAAATGAAAAGCTTCTACCACAATATTTGAGCATTCAAGCTCACTTAACTTAGATTAAGTTTTGTCATATAACATAATAAAACACATCTGAGGTCCAACCGAGGACATGATCAACAAAACCACACTGAGGTTAAGCACAATCCTGCAGAGTGAGCTCTGTCTTCACCTCCCACGATCTCCTGTCCTTCTTGGTCTCCAACACAGATGTATCATATACCACAGGGCAACACTTTCAATGAGCCAGATGTTCATCAGCCTCAACTGCTCCGTATCATGAAACTGATCAAATAAACTACTCTTTGAACAGACCAGAGCTCTTTAGACAGACAGGCTGGGAGCTTACATTGTATTTAGATGTGATAAGAGATCTGTGTTTGATACAGTTTGAAACAGGATACCAAATCCCGTTGATGCCACCAGACAGGAAGTATGGAGCAGAGCGAGCCTGATAAATAGGCCAATATATCAGCTGATATTAGGCTATTGAAGATGCATATATATATATATCTACATATCGGCCAACAATATAAATATATATATATATATATATATATATATATATATATATATATTTATATTGTTGGCCGATATGTAGAACAAAATGCCAAATTGTCCACCAGAAAGTTATTTTTCACCTGCAAAATTAAGTGCATATTGTAGTCACAAAACACATTTTAAGGGACATTATCTATAACCTTTATTTATGTTAATTGCTTTTTTACATTTTTAAATGGCATATATGTAAAGGTTTGCAGTGTTGATATTGACTTCTTCAAAGAGCAGTAGAAGAATAGTATGGGAGTGATGAACATATCTCATTGAGTGTAAAGCGTCCTGACACAGAGCTGCTCGTTATGCTGAATGGTCAATAAAGCAAACAGTGTGGTGATGGGGCGAGTCTCTCATGCAGCCCTCAGTTACCCAGCGAACACTAACTCATATCTTCATGGTCCAGAAATAGTGCATTGTGGCGAGTCTTGGTACCACTCTTGCATAACTGTAGAATTACAGTGTGGAGCTCAGACTGCCAGGCTCTCGTAGAGCAGAACGAAGTGTTCTGAGGGTCATTTCTCTGCACACTTAAACCATCGCTACTCTTGTCGTCGGCTCACAGACCTGGATACAGTTTAACTTGGAGGCTCGTGTGACCAGTTTTGACGGTGCATGCTAACGATACCGCTCCGCGTGTCCTTAATGAATACGAAATAGATTTTAAAAAACACGGTGTAGACTTAATTTTGAGTCAGTCAGACGTATTAAACTGGAATAGCATCACCCGAGTAACACAGCGTCCCAGCTGCAGCGTCAGATGCGAGGACAACGTTACTCACCGTGGTTGAAGATTGTGGACCGAAACCGGTTGTTGCTGGACGAATGATCCATCTTTAAAGTTTGGGAACGGTTCGACCTTCTTTTTCTTCTTGTTTTTTTTTTGTTCCCCTTCTTCTTCTTCTTCTTCTTCTTTGGTATTTCCTTAATTTCCTCTCTCAATCCGAACAGAACTGCGGTGAAATGACAGCCAGTGCGTTGTGTACGGCCGTCCCCCTTGTGTGTGGTGCACTCACACACACTGAGACACACGCGCGCGCGCGACCGTTCGAGACTGACGAGCCAGCCAGGCCGGTGACGTCACGAGCCGCAGCAGCAGCGTCGGAATGAAAACAATCGCACGTGGATGCGATACGAGAAAGTGCAAGTCAAAAAAGATGCTCCATTCCTCATGAAAATTAACAACTGCCAAATATGTTTTACTATTAGAGGCACAGTGCACAAAAAACGTGTAAATGTTAACACAATGACGCAATGTTTACATTGTTGGAGTATTATTATGATTTATCATTAAGGGCTACAGCTAAACAACTATATCTATTAATGTGGTAGATTAGCTGATGTTATTATCCCCATACATTAATATAATTATTATTAGTAACTCTAGTAGTATAATGTCAGTTAGTGGTACAGGATTGTACTTTAGTACCTTCTTCATAATTTAGCTATTTACATTTTTCATTCCACTACATTTTTTTGGCAGCTTATAGTTATTACTTATTATGAAAATCAATATTTTAAATACGTTTTAAAATTATACAATTGTGATGCACTTACATTTTTTAATTTTGTAATATTAATTTAGCTGATAATTTTGTAATATTAATTTAGCTGATAATACATCTGTACTTCAGTTGTAGATTGAGTAAGAAATATACATACTGTCCACCATGTAGGGTGATGAGTAGCTGCATATTATGCTTTTATTTTATACTATATAATTTCACCATAGAAATGAACAGCTGAAATAAATAGTGGCATCTGGTGGTCAATTTGTTAACACATTTCTAATGAATTCACCTTTTCTTTTCCAGGCAAATGTCAGCACTATTTCTTACCACTTTAATTTAGCCCACACATTGCCAATAATGCAGTTCTCTTCTAGTGTGGCCTCAGGATATTTTACACATATTATTGAAACACTCACACTTTGTTCTCTGTGTGTGCTTCAGTATTACAAATGCAGAGGAAGTTGAAGGAGTAAATATGAATAGACTAACAGTGACTGAGAGAGACATCATCCTTACTGTATAAATACATTGAGTCTTTGGTTTGTTTTAGAAGCAACAGTTTTATTTGTAGCTGTGAAAAAAGGGGAAAACAACAGTCGCCTCCTCTAAATGTTCACGTTCAGGAATAAAGTGCAGAATTGTTTTCACAGCTTGTGTAAAAAAAATTAAATAAGACCAAAAACAACGAAATGTTAAAATATCAAAACTAACAATGGGGATCTGGAAAACATAAATAGGATACAGAACAAGATGAGATCTCATACAACATTGTATCAGCAATTATATTCAATCCACTTAAATCAGGCTTGCACTTATGATACATAAAAAAAGGAAATCAGTTGACGTTTTCGAGTCGTTGGCAAGGCTAGCTTACATCAAAGGCACAGCATTGTTCAGAGGTAACGATCCTTTGCAAAGAATTGCTGCGGCAACATTCTCATGGATCCTCAACACGTCCCCACAGACACGCCCAACATGCTTGACAGAACAGAAACATGGCAAACTATCTTGTGTACAGTGCAGGCCCACGGACGAACACATCAACCAGCAGGGGCTTTACAGAAGCATATGTTGTGTCCCAGCCTTTACATTGACAGAAGGTTACATGCTCTGTGAGTCTCACGGTTACGTGATGAATCGTGCTCTCCTATTAGGCTGCGGAGTTAACTGAATTACTAAGAAAAATCCAGAAAAGTACGGCCCTGAGCCAAAGGAGTGTGACGAGGAGGTGAGCGGTGAGACAGGCCAGTTTAAGTGCTATTATATCAGAAAGACCAGCAGTGGTTACAGCCTCTGTGGGCATCACACACAAAACCAAGCAGTCAGAAAAAACACAGAACATCATTCGCAAAGTACCAGTCTGTAGGCAGCAGGCAGAGCTGGGACGACACATCCTCTTGGTAGCAAAGACATTTTGGTGCCAAAGCTTGAAAAGTAAAATATAGTAATGCTTCCCATAGTGCTTTCCAACTTTAATGTTGAACACAACAAAATGCATGTAAATAATCAGAAACCGTTCGCTATCAAGAGGATGCATTTCCCAGATCCCATTTTTACAGTTGAAAGGCTCTATCAGTGTCTTGCATTCATATATATACCTGAACCGACATCATTTATTTTCTTCTCACAAGTAGCCCAAGAGAGGAAATGAACAAACATGGCTTCAACCAGCCATTTGGTAATATAGTGCAAATTAAAGTACTCAAAACTATACAAAAAGATTTCAGTGGCTATATATATATCCTTTTTAGCTTGACTTTCTTTGCTAGCTTGTTTTGTCTTTCACTCTTTGTTTTCTTATTTAAAATCACATCATTGAGAGACAAAAAGTAGCTTGGTTTAGGAGTTGGGCAGAGCGAGTACATCATGCAGTTTGAGAAAACAACAGCAAGGAAAAAATCAAAAGATCATTATTGATAGAAGGTGCAAGAGAGATATCTAACAGTGGGAGAAATGATTTCTGAGGAGTGCACATATTTATGCAATGCACGCAGACAGATGCACAGACATATGCACAGACATATGCATATATACAGTGATATTTACAGCTGAAATGTACATGTATACACACAGTGGGTCATCAACAGGAGGAAGGACAAATATGTTGCCAGACAGCTGACATGATGAGGCAGTACCTCATCACACCTGAACGACTTTACAGTAAATGAGACGAGAGTCAGTAAGTGAGTAACATTTGATTGCCCTTAAAAGTCTAAAATCACATCTTATTAGAGTCGATGATAATATGCAGATTTACATCAGCAAGTTTGATTTGATTTAATAATCCAGCATTACAATTAAATTTACTACAGCACATGAAAAACACTTTGTGGATGACAGACTATAACATTTACTGAGCTTAAACTGAGGGTAAGGGATATTTTGTGGTGATAAGATTCCTCTTATCTCAAATGCTAAAAGCCTCTAAACGGCCACAGTAGCAACAATGTAGAAAAAACAAAAAGAATAAAGCTTTCATCTGCGCCCTCTCCATAATTTCAACTAGTTGGCCAATAAAAATATGGCAATGTAGCATACGTATACAAAATATGTCTGTACATTTACAATATTTAAAACATTTACAATGTACACTGGTCTGTGTTTGAATGTATAAGATGCCACGACAATATGAATTAGATGCGCTGACAGCTCTTTAAATTGAGAGACAACGTACCGAATTTAAGCAAAAGATTTCAATGTAAAGTCAGTGCGACACAATAAATGAGGGGGAGGGGCCACAGTCGCATGTAGGTCTCATAGTTTATGACCAAATGAGGTGAGAAGGACACGATGAACCAGGATATGACCTGATAGCATTATCTACACTCGTGCATTCTTCAGTGAATTATTTAAAGCTTGAAATGTTGTCTTTGACTTGTACAAGTGGTGAGCTAGTCGATCTCGACCTTTACAGTCTTAAACGACAGGTGGGCCCCTCTCCTTGGCATTTTTCCTAAGTTCAGTTTTGATATCTGAACCAAAAGCAAAATCAAACCAAACTCACACAGAAACACCTGCAAACATGTACAGTACTGCACAATGCAGCGGCCCAAAGTGAGGAGGCTGAAGGTTTGTCTACTTTGACGTCCATATGAATTTACACAAAGTATCTTTGAACGGTATCACCGCTAATGTGAAATCTACATGATTCAAGAAGTTGAGTCATGATTTGAAAGTTGGGTCTGATTGCATATGACATCTTCCACGTTAGCTTCGGGTGCAGCAGAATCCAGCTTCTGTAGTTAATGTCTCTTGATTTGACTTTGAATGTGCGTGCGTCTTGAGCAGGTGGCCTTTCAGATCCACGTTTTCCCCCTGAGTCTTGTTAGGCTTGAGCAAGCCTACGCCCGCAGCTTCAAACGTGGTGGAGTATATACACGACTCCTCCAGTCTTTGCCCCGCCGTGAGGCAGGCGATCGCTGCCCATGTGGGGGTTACTCCGACTTCCCACTCCTCCAGTCGTGTTAAGCCTTACTCCGGCTGTTCGGGGTGGCTGTGCAGGCCGTTTTCAGGGCGCGGGATGCTGTGGTTCTCCCAGAAGGCCTTGTGCAGCTGGTCCACTTCAGACACCAGCGGTAGA
The DNA here is from genome assembly GCF_009769545.1 of Cyclopterus lumpus. NCBI lineage: Eukaryota > Metazoa > Chordata > Actinopteri > Perciformes > Cyclopteridae > Cyclopterus > Cyclopterus lumpus. Next base: position 3,151,671 of record NC_046978.1, read on the forward strand.
CCAATGTCCAAGTGCATCTTCAGGTTCTCCAGCCACTCCTCAAGTCTGGAGAAAGCTGGCCTAAAGATTAAGAAAGCAGATAGGCATCTCAGTTTAGAATATTATTTTATGTATTTTCATTCACAACACAATGAAACTCCTCTTGTGCATAATTCTAGCCAGAACTAGCTGGTTCTGGTTCCTTATTAAACATATCAGTAACACAGTTTTCAGTGAAACTTTGCACATTAACATCTTATATTTGGTACAGAAACATTGCTATTGTGTGTACTTTATTACAGTACATACAGTAGCATACAATAGTACATACAATATCAATTGATGAATAATTACCCTGAAACTTTGAGTGAGAGTAAAGAAAACATTTATGTTGGGTGAGCTGTGCCTTGAGGTAAAAGTTTAATTTGGATCTATTGTAGATATCTGACCGTTTGTCTGCATCCAGGTCACAGCACACAGCAGCCATGGGGAAGAAGGCAGGAGGACAATTAGGAGGACAGAAGTGCTCCAGGAAACCAGACACGTTCAGTCCGAAGTCCATCGCTCTGGGGAGGTAGTCGGGGTCTGCGTTCACCCTGCCAATTATCTGGAGAGGGCAAAGAAACAATATAGAAAAACAGCGAGAAAGAGAAAGAAGAGTTAAATATGGATTCTCCTTTGCAGATCTGCTGAAAACAGTAAACCCTCCAAACTGAAGCGGATCGTTCTCAGCAAACCACAACTTCCGTTTGTCTGCCCGTCAGAAGCCACTTAAAGACAACTTTGCTTTTCTGCTCCCTCTAATCCCTCAAATATTTTCTGGCTAATGGTGTCCATCTGGGAAAGTCATATTCTGGAGCCTCAGAGAGAGTAAACTGTTGAGGCCAAATGATGTGGATGGAAAGCAATTAACTTGATTTTTGGAGAAGCACGACTTTTCCCTCGTAAATTTAAATAGATGTTTCATAAATATTGTGAGGACTTGACAATATTTTTCACAGATGGCCATATTTTCCATATTTTGCACACAACCTGTCAAAATACAAAGTTCAGAATGCTGAAGCAAGATTTAATTTTAAAGTAACAAGCAAGTTTTTGGGAAAAAGCTATCAAGGCATTTTAGTTCTGATAATCAAACCCCTCTGAAAAACCTAGTTGCTTTTTATTAGTACTGAGAGTGGAAGGTCACTCACCTCGCAGAGCATGATACCAAAAGAAAAGATGTCTACTCTCTCATCGTAGCTCTTCCCTGAGGAGGGAAAATGACAGAATTAGTCTGTTGTTAACTTTCATTGGGAAAGCCACATAGTCATCAACTGTAGTTTCCCTCATTTTAGGAATGTGTGAATGGGTTTAAATAAATAAATGAGCATTTCTATTGTACTTAAAAATACAAAAGTGTCCCTGCCGATCATACCGTGGATCATCTCAGGAGCCATCCAGTAGGGGTTTCCCACAACGGTGTACCTCTTTCTGCGGTCGTGCTTCTTGAGGCCGGGCAGTTTACCCTGCGACAACTTCTCCTCGTGCTTGTCGTCCACCATGAGCCGAGCCAGCCCGAAGTCGGCCACTACCACTGTGTTGTTCTACACAAGGAAAATTAAACTTATCGTTATGCTGCAAGCATACATACTGCCTAATACTGCAAGAGAGAGCGATATGACTTTAGAAAGCCTAGCATTTAACTTAAAGCTTCTAATTTTTCTTTGGGTGAATTTTCAGACAACACTTCAGATGTACTGACTTTTTTGGAGTAGGGCAAGCTGCAAGTTTCCCCTGCAAGATACTGCTAACAAAGCTCAGCGATTGTAAGGTGCCCCAGCAAATGACAGGTGCACAGGTGTTGAATCCCCAAAGAAAACATAAGTACAATGTACATACATGGGGTATGTCCTCACACACGCACGCATGCACGCACGCACGCACGCACACACGCACACACGCACACACGCACGCACACACGCACGCACACACGCACGCACACACGCACGCACACACTTACCTCTCGGACTAGACAGTTGTGTGAGTTCAGGTCCCGGTGGATCATGTTCATGGAATGCAGATATGTCTGAATGACATATAGATAGACAGACAGACAGACGGGAGAAGACAGAAAGGAAGGATGAATAAAAACAATAAACATAAAAATAGAAGCTTTTAGTTGTGCTGTAATTTAAAGTCCATGCCAAGATGAACAATCCTGCCTTGTAGCTGGTGTTGTAAATACAATAATGCAGTTGTGCACAATGTTCCTCATTCTAGTCCTATCGGGGGAAAACATTAAGAACCGATGGTCTAATCCTAAGTGGTGTGTGTGCAACTCACTAACATGACCATTAGAGGGAGACAGCCGTGAAGATAATTGGAAGCAAAGCACTTTCCTTTACTTCTGCAATTCAAGGACTTTCACTGTCTGAGGAGGCTTCACAGCTTCCTTCAACTATTACGATGACATGCAATTTTCCAACTCACCATTCCAGCAGCTATGTCCTTGGCAAAACTGACCCGCTGGTTCCAGGGATAGTTGCTGTCCTGTGAGCAAAAATCAACCATGACAATGAATCATGACATCCAACCAAAACGTTACACCTGCAAAACATAAAGACTCCATCTGAGGCAGATGCAAAGACAGACTAAGAGCTCTACTGAATACTTTTCAAATACTGAGCAGGAAGTAGACAACCTCAAATGTATGCAGGCTCACACTGCCCTCTTACCATTTTCTTGATGATTTCTCTCAAGGTGCCTCCCTTTATGTACTCTGCAATGAAGTTGAGCCTCTTGTCCTTGTAGAGGACTCCAATGAACTTGAGCACGTTGGGATGATCAAGGCAACGCATGACCTTCACCTGATGAAACAACAGAGACATATTCTCACACTCACTGAATTCTGCTCTGCTGTAGCATTTTGACAGTCTGACTTTGGACAAGTTGAAACTGCAAAATTAGGTTTAGTTTGCCATTTTGGAAAGCACCAATATTCACTATGTTGCCATTGTATAAGAAGATTGATCCCACTCTCATACTCAATATGTAGCTGCAGCAGCCTGTTAGCTTGTAGCATAAAGACTGAAAACAAGGTGGAAACGGACCTCCTGGTCTGTCAGAAAGTGACAACATCTGCATTCCCAGCACCTCTAAAGCTCCAATTCTCCATTTCAGAGAATCTAGTTCAGAGATTTGTTCTAGTTCAAGATTGTTTGTCAAAAGGTTGCAGTCTATGAAATGTGCGGACTGAATTTAATCAGGTGGACTTACGGCGTCACCTAATTCACAAACTGATATCTAAATCTCAGCTTTAGTTCACATTGTCCCTGAACCCCACAACAGGTTTATGCTCTATTTATTTTGATAAGCAAGGCACCAGAGAAACTCCCTGCATAGTTGAGAACTGCTAAATAAACAAGAAAAAGCTGCCCAACAAGTGTGGCTGAAGAGGTTACAACAAGTGTTCCCAGCACTACTACAGTATGACACCTCGTAACACATTTCCCTCCCTGAGGGGTGTGAACGAGGAGGAGGCAAGTCTCTATTGCACACACATAAACCTGAAATATTATCCTTCAAGTCTCATGATGCCTTTGTCTGTTATGTTTGGTGCATTCCTTTTTCTCAAACCAGATCACAAGACACTGAGTTGTGTGAGACTTAGGCCACCTACAAACAAACAGCTAGAGGGAGTAATAATCATGCTTCTTTGTGGTCGGCGTTTGTTTTATAGCCACTCTTTCTACTCTGTCGTCAGCTACACCACAAAGCAAAGACTCTGTGTTATTGTGACCTAAAAATAAATCTGATACCCCACACATACGGGAACCATTTTCCTGAACTTCAAACATTCCAATTAGAAGGTTGTTAACTGGATGAGTCTTCAATACTGAACATAAAACAGGAACATCAGAAGTAATTAAGATCACTTCAAGGGTAAACATAACTCAAGAAGTCTGACAGAAGCCTAAACTTCAGCGTATGAGACATTTTCTGTTATTTTTGCAGACAGGAGATTAATGAAGCTTTGTGTGGCAGTGAAATGAGTTCTGCTCTTCCACCATTTCCACCACACTCCCCTTTGTCCTATTTCAGAGGTAATTTCATGTATTTTACTTTCATTTTTTCAGGTGAGAGAATCCTTCCTTTTGTATTCAGTCATGTCCTACATTCACACAGAAGAGATGCTATTTTTAAACTACAATTTCAGCTTCTGGTAATGTAAAAAAATAGAGATTTTTTCTTTTACCTCCTCAGCACAGATATTTCCAACTGGTCCAGAAATTTAAACTGGCAATATACTTATATATATGTATATAACTTAACGGTACAGACTGCCATAATTTTACTGATTAGAAATTTGTTTGTATTCAAGGAGATGATTAATGAGCATACTGTTTATTTTATGATCTGATGATCTGACTTAATGATTTTACATTTCTGTTACGTAACATCTGGGATTGTCCATCTCCACTCACCTCTTTCAGGAATGTTCTCTGTGTCTCATCATCAAAGCGAATCAACTCCTTCATCACCATCACCTCCCCAGTTTCCTTGTGGGTCACCTACAAGATGCAATGATGCAAAAAAAATCAGTGGTGTGAGAGTTTCATTCCACCTTCTGCATGTCAGCATGGGAAATGAAAAAGTTCAGGATATGTTTTAACCACAAACATTTTAGCCTCCTGCCTCTCTACACTTCTCTTTCTCGTCTCAATGCTGCCACCTTCTGGACATTGTGCGTTTCTCTTCAACGCCGCAGAAGCACTTTACATACAGCGAGATGTGTCTCTGTGCCCAAATCTACCTTGATGGCCTGTCCAAAGCAGCCTTTCCCCAGCACCTCTCCATGGATGAGGTCGGATGGGCGGAAGATGCGATGCGTCTGATTGGACACGACGCGGAGTGACTCTGACCGATTGATGTCCTTCCTCTGGGAGATGGGGGACGCTGCATTGCTGGAGCCTGGTGACTTATCAATGCTGTAGCTCCTCCTGGAGGGTGAGAGGAGAGACGGGAAGAGAGACAGGAAGAGATAGAAGAGAAGGAGAAGGAGAATAATAATATTATTAGTATTTGATTACTGTTTGCTGCTGCTATGATCTCATTGGGAATAACAGAAGTTTTCATCTAAGTGTATCATTATCAAGGACAGGTACAAACTACTACCACAACTTTTTTATCATGTGCTAACCCGAGTTATTGTTATTGTTTTTGTCAATTAGATATTTATTCTACACATTTAGGCTTCGTCTCAGGGGGTAGAGAAAATAGCAAAAAGATCTCAGTCTGCAATAAGCAGCTCTGAATCTGTTTCTTACGTGATGATACGGGATCTCAGGCTGTTGATGTCGATGTTGGGGGGCTGTGTGATGGGCAGGATGGGGCACCCTGACAGCGGGGTGGACAGGGGGCCGTCCACTTGCTCTTCAGCCTCTGATGAGCCTCCCTCCTGACTGTGAGGGTCGTGCTCGATAGTGAGCTGCAGCAGCCGGCTCGTCTCCTGGATGAGCAGGTCGATCTGGAGAGCAAGAGTTCAGATGAGGGTGGTCAGTCCACATTTACAACAGCAGAGGTCATTATTAGAATTGGAGAAATTCTCCAATGGATGAAATCTGGTGAAATGCTTAACAGTGGTGCAATGAAGAAAGAATGTGATGAAGATCCCAATTGCATTTCCATGCTCGTGATACAATAAAGTCAAATCTTTCATTGTGGTCAATACCTCATCCAGAGGGACATTGTTAATAGGCGTCCCGTTGATTTCAAGGATCCTATCTCCAACATGAATGGAGTTTTTCACATCTGGACTGATGCAGTCTGGTTCCACCCTGAATAAAGAAGAAATTATAATTTAAAAAAAAATAAAAAAAATATCTCTTCAATCACCTTTCTGCACACGTTGAAACATTTCAGTTTGGACACAGACCTGTAATCTGATAAAGTCTCAGCTCATTTGAATAACAGTGGCTTAGATTTCTGCTCATTTCCTTTTCCTTCCACTCTATTATACATTTTAAATGAATCTCATCTATCACACCGTCCACCCTTCCTCATCCTTTGTCCTCCACCACACTGACCTCTTCTTCTAGAGTTAGTGTCTCCTCTCTTCACACAATGACAATCCACAAAACACCCACACAAACATGGAAAGATGGACTCACTGGGAGACTCTGACAGTGTGTCCATCAGGACTGTAGCCGTTGGTCGGGCTGAGCGGCTGGTCGATGGCCACAGAGAAACCTCGTCCTCTGCGTCCGTTGTTCCCCTCGGCGGATGCTGGGATGGACACAAGTGTGACCGTGTGAGGGATCCGTGAGCATGGCGGAGACACCGGTGTGACGATGGTCTCGTAGTAACAGGGGCCGCTGGAGCCGGAGAGGAAGTGAAGGGAAGGATAGATAGGAAAGAAAGAAAAAAGTTATAAAAAAAGAAAATGTGAGGGATCTGGCTCTAAAGCCATCCATGCAATCATAAGGGGAACATCAACTTCCCATTACTGCAGTTTTATAGCATCACATGTTGTTGACAACATGTTGCTTTGCTGAGTTTGGGAAAACCCGGAGATGACTAGTATTCATTAAAACCATGAAGAATGCTCAGAATGTAAGGAGGACTCATAAAACAGCTCTGAAATGATTTAAAACTAACACACCAGAGATGACATTTTATCTGAATGACCTTTTTACAAAACAAACAGCCCACCTTGACCCAATCTGGTAAACCTCTTAATAAATGTAATTATCTGAGACAATAACACTGTCATCATCCATTTCCCCTCAGAGAAGAGAAGAGGACAAAGGCTGTTCTGTTTGTATCTCTGCATAATGCAGCTTGTTGCACAGTGAATGCCGACAGTCCCACTAACACAACCCCGCAGCTAAACAAGTCAAGAACAACCTGAACCAGAGACAGAAACAGAAAGAACATATTTGAGTATTTTCAGGTTTACAATCAGAGCCATCAAAACAGAGACTGTGGCAGTAAATAGAAACAATCTTCTCTGAATCTACGGTGTTTTGAGAGATTTCCCGCAGTACATCTCTGTCACCAGCTTACAGCAACTGTACTTTGAGCAGCTTTTTTTTGGCAGTATATTTGGTACAAAATACAAAAAAAGAAGCACCCCATCTCAAACAATGTGAATGTGAATGTGAATTTACACCATCCATTAATAAGTCAGTTGTCACCACAGTTGGTTGTAGTGTCACCAAAAAAGTCTTTGAAGCACAAAATAAGCTGCAGAAATATAAGATTTTGTCACTCAACTGCAGCTTTTCACACTTCAAAGGGATTTCAAGTGGATTAGTTTGTTGCAGAAAAGAGAATAGGAACAACTAACTCAACCTTAATTAGTGGGGGAACGGAGCTACCACACCGTAAACTGCACAAGCTTTGATTTGCCAGTGTTAAAACATTAGGCGAGTTAAAGAGGAATGAAACAAGGTTTACATTTCATAGTGCAATTTGAGTTTGACAGACTTTGATATTCAGGTCTTATAATATTGTGCTTGAGGCTCACCAGTAGAGTTTGGATCTCTCCACCAGAGCGTATGTGTCGCCATCACCGATAAATGTCCTGCAGTTCAGACAGGTGAAGCATTCTGGGTGATATTTCTGTTCTCCTGCAACCTGTTAAGAGAAAAGCACAAAGACACAGTTAAAAGAACATTCAGTCTGCTCTGGGCTGGGAAAATGTGATGTACAAAGAGGTAACAGGATAGTTTTCTGATCTCTAGTGAAAACACTGCAGGCCAGGAATTCACAACAATGTTTCTGATGTGACCGGAGCAACAGGCAGCATGAGGCTTTGATATCTGGTCGAGGGCGAGGTCTGTTCACTGAGGGTAATACTGAGAGCTGGGAGATTGAATTTGCTGCTGCCAGATCCCCCTCCGAGAGCTCAGGGCAGTTTTGCAAACAAGAGAGGGAATTGAGTTATGGCCAAAAAGCAGAGCAGGCAATGAGCTGATTAATCACACTGGCAGTTTGGAGAACGATGCTGCTAGAGGTTTCAGCATGTTCTTCAGACCAACGAGACAAAACCACACTTCAAAAACTGTTTACAAATATTAGACAAAATTGCGACAAAATTAAAGATCAACTTCAGGAGTAAGGACCTTCCCACTTTTACTGCTGCTCATTAAATCCTTTGTCCTCGCTTGTGACTGATCAACTGAGAAATAGATTAAGTGGCCCACACCTCCACATATATCCATATATCCCCTTTTAACTCCTTCAGGTAATTTTGCGCCCATCACTGTTAATGACCCACCCACTTGAATACCTGATGACTTCTATGATTAAACATGAGCTGTTTGCTCCCCGGAGGCCGTGCTCGTGGTTTCATCTTGTGCTTTGAGTGGCAGAACATTTTGGAGGGAGTAAGCCCTCTGACAGCACTTCTCAACTGCAATGATCTGCATTGCAAATTCAGTATACCAAGAGGGAGGCGGGGCATTTAAAGGAGGGGTACTGAACAAAGAACAACCATCCATCCATCCATCCATTTTCAATACCGCTTATCCTCATTAGGGTCGCGGGGGCGCTGGAGCCTATCCCAGCTGACATAGGGCGAAGGCAGGGGACACCCTGGACAGGCCGCCAGTCCATCGAGGGCACATGTAGGGACATACAACCATTCACTCTCACATTCACACCTATGGGACATTTAGAGATCAATTAACCTGCAGCATGTCTTTGGACTGTGGGAGGAAGCCGGAGAGCCCGGAGAGAACCCACGCTGCCACGGGGAGAACATGCAAACTCCACACAGAAGGACCGCTCCGACCGGGAATCGAACCCGCGGCCCTCTTGCTGTGAGGCGACAGTGCTAGCCACTACACCACCGTGCAGCCCCAAAGAACAAACAATTAAATGCAAAAAGAAAATTCAAGAAAATTGAAATTTGGCATTGTGCAGTATCATTATCTAGAAAACTGATATTTGCATATTATTTCGTTAAAAAGGCACATTAGATTATATTAAAATAAATAATTCAGAGAAAACATCTAGATCATAAAAGGTTAACTAATATTTGTAAATATGAAACCACCAAAATCACGAAGAGCAAAACATGAGCTCACGGACGCAGAAGTCTGTGAGCTGAAGTCTGAGATGCCTCATTGGTTACTGGAAAACTTCAGCAGAACTATCTATCACCCAAAAAAAGAAACCCTACTTTGAAATGGTCCATAAATATGTAAGTAAACAGGGTAACTGAGACAAAAAGGATGAACATGTGAAGATCAAAGAATCAATGAATTCACTACAGCCATATGTCTGCTGCCCCACCCTCCTTGGAGAGCAGCAGTGAAACCAAGAACACACACCAACAGATAAACACATGCTGACGGTCCTCAGGCTGCAGGGAGGAAGGTACCGTACAAGCACATCCATGAACTGCTTTTTAAGTCATTAATCTGAGCAGAACCTTGCAGCAAAATACCAGGAAAACATGCCACCAATTGGTTATTATAAAAGGAGTAAGATAGCATTCCCACTTTGCTGTACTTTGTTATGTCAGGGTTTTCTATCCTCAATGTTCCTGCTTTTAAAGTGAAAACAATAAAGACTAAACAGGCAATGTGCAGATGAAATATTGTCTTCCTTTTCAACCTGGTCTAATGTTCAAGTTGACAATACAACATCATTGCAGGGTGACAGAGACAGCGAGAGAGACAGATAGACAGAGAGAAGACAGAAAGAGAAACAGAGAGAGAGAGACAGAGAGAGACACAGAGACAGAGAGAGAGAGAGACACACAGAGAGAGAGCGAGAGAGCGAGAGAGCGAGAGAGAGAGACAGAGAGACAAGATAGACAGAGAGACAAGATAGAGAGAGAGAAAGACAGAGAGAGAGACACAAAGAGCGAGAGAGACACAGAGAGAGAGAGAGAGAGAGAGACACACAGAGAGACAGCGGGGAGAAAACAGATGAAATGGCTTTGTAATGGACAAGGGCAGAAAGCAGCTGTGGGTCTTATTGACCGACTTAATTTCTTTATGTGTCCTCCAAGCAGCCTCATAAAAAGGAGCCATAAACAATGTCTGATATTGCCAGCAAGAGTAAACACAATGCATCAGATGAGTGAAGACAATCTAAGACTGTAACCAACATAAGACCACTGTGGGATGGAAAGACCATCTCAAAGTTAAATACTGTTTCATCATGATTTGTAGCATCAGAAATGTGTGTGGATTGCTGTGAATTATTATGAATCTATTTGTGAGTGTTTGTGTGTCACTTAGGTGCAGCCCTAAGACAAGAAGAGAGGACAGCTGGACAGAGATGAAAAGACTGTGTGGCTACACTGTGGCTGCCATTTGCTTGTCCCACAGAAACACACACACACACACACACACACTCACTCTTAAACTACATTTTACAGGCAACAGCTGCTGTGCTCAGATTTAGAACATCCTCTCCAAAGTGTAGAAATAAAGACAAATAGGGAGAAGGAGAAATTTCAAATAAATCATCAGTTTATGTGATATCAAACTCAATCAGACTCAAACAGTATTTTGTTATTTGTGAATTAGCTCATAATGCATGCGAGTGTGTGACTGCGTTTAAGTCGGTCATGTAGCCTCGGGGCCTTCTCTAGTGACAACAAATCAAACTGTGTCTCCCCGGGGGGGGGGGGGGTCGACGGGGTCCAGGAGTAACCGTGTCAAGTTGCAGCACATTGTTCAGTTGCCATGTGTGATGAGAATCTCAGTCACATAGTTACCTTAATATCAGAAAATTGAACAAAAAGAGACAAATCACATTTCTGTAGCGTACATGCTCAAGTTATTACACTCGACTTTTTATTCCCGAATATACCAATATTGTTTCTACTGATCCCTTAAAACAAAGTTTATTATTCCACTATGTTTGTATTGTCTATGAGTTAACAGAGCGGGATTCCCCTCCTTAGATGTTTAATTTGATCTTCTAGAGGCCTGGATTGTCACGGCCCTTAAGCTTTATTTGTTTTTAATGATTTATCTGCGTGACCTTAAGTTAGCTGTGGAATGTGAACGGACCCTTTTAAGACATTTGGAGGAATTTATGGCGGTCTAATGCTCTCAGCGACACTAAACAGTGAAGAAACACGTTGGTAGTAAGTCAGGGATGCTTCAACTCCTCCACACATCAGTCACCCATGTTGACTTTTCCTGAGCTAAAGTCTAGGTTCACACTTCGTAGGTTAATTCAGCTTTTACTTGAGTGTAAAACTATACAGTGACTCATAGGCTACCAGATGACCTAAAAGTCAAACTAAAGATTTTAATAATAATACAGATACAAATAATTTGAGTGAACTCCTTTTTCATGGTGTTCCTTCAGAAGTTGTTAAAACATCGCTCACTTTTTAGTTCCTGTAATTATTGGTTATGTTTCAAACTGAATCATTTAGTTTTCATTTTGCCCTCAAAACATTTTCAACATATTTCAGATTTTCCCTGTGAAAGTTTCCATTTTGCTCACATCACTTCCCATTTCCCTTGTTGATTATATCTGGTCGACAAATGCCTGAGCGTGTGTCTAAAAAACACATATGAAGAGCATCAATACACGCCAACTGTTCACATATAGAGGAAGTTACTTGAAAATAAAAAGGCACGGTGATCATCTGTTGAGTTTTTCAAGGGGCTGAAGACCTTTCATAAAATCATGTCATGGTAGCTGAACATTTTCCTCTGATAAAAGTAGATGAGTATTTGCCAGACACAATGATTATACACTTATTATCCATCACTGTTCTGGCATTTTAGACTCTTTATGAGAAAAGTAACATGGAAAATGTTGCATATAAGATACTGTGTTTTTATATATTTTAAATATTTTAATGTTTCATGCTATTGTTTTATGTATTTTGTTATACATATGAGTCATCAGACTGAGCATCTGTTGCTGAGGGACTTCGCAGGAAAACAGTATAGGAGATCCTTAAGTTGAGCTAAAAACAATAGTTGATTAATCGATTAGTCAATGAATCAACTTGATAATTGATAAGTTGTTTCAAAAAGCCAAATGCTTCCAGCCTCTGAACTATCTCTGCTGGGTGGAGCTTTTGTTGAGCACACAGAAGTTGGAAGTGCCAAGGAGCCTAATATATAAAAGACATGACTTATGTGTATAAGTGCATGTGTTGATTCACAGCAGGACCTCATCAGGAACCTCTCCATGCCCGCTGATCTCTTTACCTCAACGAGTCCCACATAAACACCAGTTGGACCCTCTGACTTCACTCCGCTACGGCTAAATGTGGAACGATGAGCTCATAACAACACCGCTGGAGGTGCTTCTGAAAGGCCTAGCTAAATCACGGGAGATCTGGCTCTGCTTAACCCTCATGTTTGATGTAATGACCTTTACTTAAAAAGCCAACCGTCTTTGGATCAACTCAAACATACAGTCCATATGTGACTTAGAATCAACACGTAGCTTAAGAGTTGTATTTCAAAAATGACCTTGTGTGGATGTTTTGAAGAAAAAGAACAAAAACCAATGCCTGATAGATACTCCCCACAGATAGTGCTTGCAACAAGGTCAGATCCCCAAAATGTGTTGAAGGGAATTCCTCGAGACTGATAGAAATTCAATGTATGATCAAGATGTTTTACATTAGTAGAAATAAAGTCAAAGGAAGACATGATCTTGGTTTCTTTTAGACTTTCTAAAGTTGACATCATTTAACCAAATACAATTAGATTGAAAGCCTGAGAGAGAAAACAGTGGGCCACATTGATGCTGTCTGAGTGGAAACCCCCGCCAGCTACAAACTGTCACAGTACCCACTGGCCTCGGCTTTAGAAATGCTGTTAATGTATTCAGCTTGTTCCCTTCTCTCTGTTGGTCTCACATCCACTATGATTTATAGTGTGGCCTGCATGTAGGCGGTAAATATAAATAAAACAGTGCAGCGACACAAGTATCAGACATCTCTGAATGTGTGCACACACACACTTTGAATCCTACTTTTATCAGAGGAAGAACACCCTCAATAAATAGCACGCGTGCCATGGCTCATCAGTTTTTCATGACATGAAAAAAGAAAAAGCTAGAGCGCTCTACAGTAATAGAGGAGCAAATCTGTAATGATGAGGCACAGGCAATACGCTGACCCACTTTAAAATGGCACACAAAACACAGCAGCGTAGGACATCATACTTTAGCTTTTAAATCAAAGAGATAAAGATAAAAAGAGTCTCTGCAGGAGCAACTGGCAAAACCATCTCAACCAGTCGCTTGAGGCAGTCAGCCGGCTCCTGTACATCGCCCATGAGACGACCGGTAACTCATGGCAGCAGCAGCAGCAATGAACAGCCTCACCTTCTTATCCCTTTTCCACAGCCTGAGACAGCAGAAGCTCCAGAAAAACAGGTCTCCCACCATGTCAGCGAGAGCTGGCGACTCTCCTCACTGCTAGTTCATTCTAGTGAGGCAGGCAATTCCCCCGCTGTCACAACAAAACCCGGGCAGTAACCAAACCGGCCGGAGAGACAGAGCTGCAGGGGGAGGGAGGAAGCAGCCCACGCCTTTGCAGCTGAGCTCATCTCTGAATCAATGTCACTCCTCCTGGCTCTGCGCCCTCCCGTCCTCGTCTCTCACTCTTGCTATGACCTCATCGTTTCCTGTTTGGCCCCGCCCACTCTTGCACACGCGCCACCCGGCTGCTTCCCCCCCCCCCCCACACACACACACACACACACAATCCCCCCCCCCCCTTCATCTCCTGGTGTCTTCAGTTAATTCCTCACCCCTTCTCTTCTGCCCACGCTCCTGCAATCACATTTACAAACCAGTGAAAACTAGCGGGGGGACAGTTACAGCCTTGAGTCATGGGGTACGACGTGGCAGAATAATGTTCTACATTAGGTAATTTGTTTGTGTTTTGTGTGGAATTTAATTTATTTTGTGAAAGTGGAACAAAGGCGCAATTGCATTGTTTCCAGTATACGGTAAAAACAGCTTAACTCACAGTTAATCTGTTTTTACAGAGAATGTAAGTCTCATTCTGTTCCTCTGACCGCGTACCAATCAAAGTTGAGAAAATCTGATCTTCATTATCGATAAGTAGGTTAATTATTTATGCAATTAACTGATAAAAGTCACTAAAAAGGTCAGAAAATACTGAAGAATGTATGACTGCCCTTGGTGATGTAAAGGATTTTTGATAAGTGACTTAAATTCCATCCATCCATCCATCCATTTTCAATACCGCTTATCCTCATTAGGGTCACAGGGGCGCTGGAGCCTATTCCAGCTGACATAGGGCGAAGGCAGGGGACACCCTGGACAGGCCGCCAGTCCATCGAGGGCACATACAACCATTCACTCTCACATTCACACCTATGGGACATTTAGAGATCAATTAACCTGCAGCATGTCTTCAGACTGTGGGAGGAAGCCGGAGAGCCCGGAGAGAACCCACGCTGCCACGGGGAGAACATGCAAACTCCACACAGAAGGACCGCTCCGACCGGGAATTGAACCCGCGGCCCTCTTGCTGTGAGGCGACAGTGCTAGCCACTACACCACCGTGCAGCCCTGTGACTTAAATTATTCAATCAATTATCAAAATCAACCACCGCCATTTATTTTCTGTAAATAGCCTAATTGATTAGTTATTTCTACTAATTGTATTAGTGGTTCCATGTGAAATTAATTATATGAACTAGCACAACAGTTCCTAAAATCCTAAACAGAAGCTCTTTCCCATTGTAACTTTAGTGTGTGTTTATGTCATTTGTTTTTTCTGTCTGTCTGACCAACAAAGTCCTCGTTGGACATTGTGAAGACAGCTTAATGAACTTTTCAGAGAAACAGTCAATAGATTAGTTAATTCTCTCGCACACTTCAGATGCTAATCCACATGAAAATGAAACTAAGAAAGTGACAACCATTTCCACTTTCAACAGATACAGTCCTAAGTCACATGTATAAGTGTGATGTTATTGTCATTTATAAATGTAGAGAACAGATGTATACTATTGAGTATAAGTTAAGACATGTGGTATAATTGTGTGATCTTAATATATATGTCTTATTAGCTATGACCTTCTTCTCTACTTTCCTCTCCTCTCTTGCCTCGTATATCTCTCTCCCCAGGTTTATCTTTGCTGTGTGTCACTCGTGTCCCGCCCTCCTCTCTCTGGCTCTGTGTCTCACTTGTCCTTGCTGTCTCACTTTGTTCCTGTCCGTAACATGTCCTGTGTCAACCCCTCAAGAGGACCATGTGAGTGGGAAGATATTAATACTCTCTGCACTGCCTGTCGGTCCTTGTGTTAAAGCAGCAGAGGCAGAATGCAAAGAGAGATGGCTGCTACAGAAAGTCAGAGTGGGCATTACTTGTGGAAGCTGCATCAGGAACTGCTCCAGAGAAATCCAGACAAAAAGGTCAACAAATAATAAATACAACAACAGTGGTGGTAATGTTCAATTTGAATCACCTGTGTAGTTACAGTACTCTACAGCAACTACATTTTGGAATTATTTAGTTGTCTTAATTTCTGTTACACCATCATATATATATATATATATATATATATATATATATATATATATATATATATATATATATATATATACACACAGTATACATATATATATATAAACATCATCTTTCTCTTCAGTAATTTCCTTCATTTCTAAATTTGTTTTTGTCATGTAAAGTTTTCTTGCATCATAAAAATAATCAGTTCTGAGCCTTTTGCTCAGAACCAACGTTTTTTTAATAAACTGGGAAGACTGGTACCATGTGTCTGTCACTTGTCAACTCAGCAGCCCACAGGGGGGGATTTCAGCCCACAGAGGCTGCTGCTCTTGTCACAGTTCCTCTCTGGAAAAAGGAAATACCACTCAAGTTTCCATAAAACCCTTTAGTGAAGGTTATGATCTCTCTTAATCTCAGTGTTGATATTCACTGCAATGTTTAAAACAAAACAGAGGATCAACATAGACTGATGTATTGAATATTTGAGTTCGATCCTCCATCACAGCATTGAGCCATCCAGCTCTTGCCCTTGAGCAAGACACTGAGGCCCCGGCTGCTGTATTAGACTCCCCTCTATGCCTGAACCTCTGACCTCCCTCAGGTGTTTTAATGAAAAGACAACTCTCCCGTATGCTAAATAAAATCATCAACAATTCCTCCTGCTGCGGAAAACAATCTGAACAGCAACAACATGTTAACAAATACAATTTCCCAACACTTCTCACACAAAACAATCATCAGGCGTTTATAAGAAACAGCTGTCTCGTGTCCCCTCCACCAGAGCTGATTCACACCAGTGGGAGTTGAGAAAGTAGATAATATTTGGGACTTTCCCTTGGTTTAGTGAAGAAACCCCAAAAACATCAGAATTTCTCAATATTAACCACATAAATATGGAGGACAATCTCTCTAAAATGCTCTAGTTTCATCTGTTAGGCGGTTTAAACAGAACCACTAGATGAGATAAAACTACGACTGACAACACATGAGTAAAATCCCAACACATTTCAAATTAAATAAACTTCACTAAAAACACACTTTTTATTAGTCTCACGTATGAATAGAAGATCAGGTCTGTTAACATGATGTCCATGTTATATTTATGCTTTTCCATTATTGCTTTTCATTGCTTTCCTTGTATTATTTGTAACCATGTATCAGGGAAATATTCAAATGTATCTATTATATTGTGATGAGGGGAGCATTACAGCATATAACTTTCTCAGAATCTCAGAATCTCAGAAACTAAGGAAGATAACAAATAAATGAATACAGTTCCCAAGATTTAAGAAGCTCAAATCAGCTTTTCTGTAAGCACTCACATGATGGAAATAAAAATAAAAAATAAAAATTCGGAATTTGTCATGACAATGAAGAGACCTAATGAACCAACAGCCAGAGGTTTTCCCCCTCTGTGGTGAGGATTGATTGCCCATCTTTGAGTGTGGCTGTTCAGAGCAGCCATTAACACTTTTTTATTCCATCATTTGACGAACAACAAGTTATACAAACCAGTTCTTTTCTAGCATAACCGTGTGGCCTTCACACAAGTCAAACACGTAGCCTTTTATCCGATCATTATCTCACGAATATAAACTCACCGACATCATCAGTATTAAATCAAAGAAGGTTTGACCCAAGGCTTCGTGCTTTGCTGGTCAAATTGACACATAAGGGTGGAGAGCATACTGACACGGAGCGTTGTGGCAAAGATAATGCAGTAAGGGGGAGAAACCGTGAAACCAAAGTTTTCATCTAACAGACCGAGGTCGATGTCTGGCCCACGCTCGCATCCGCTGGCTCTCCGTCCCTGACTTGTTTGCAGAAAGGCTGACCTACTCTAAACTGAGTGTGGAGATCATCCGTCAGTGGACGTTTAGAGTGAAGGGGGTTTGGTCGGAGACGAAAATCAATTACATCAGTTAACTAGTATTCAGCACATAAATCAGTCTCAGTGAGGGCAGTAAATAACTGAGTAAATTCCTGTGGCTGAATTACTACCAGTTTACTCAAGCCTGAAGGTGTTGACTGGAGCAGAAGCAGCAGCCGATGAAGCGGCACACACACCTGTTTGCACCTAAACATACACACACCAGCATGCGCACAAACACAATTCCCCCAATATAATATTTCAGTCTCTTACAATCTGCACTTAAGGTTCACTTACTGGCTTGATCTGGGGCATTCAACACTTGAATCAGCATGGACGAGAAGGGCGTGGGGGGGGGGGGGGGGGGGGGGGTTATAAACTGCAGATAATCCAAAAAGCCCCTTTGAGGCCTACTGAGGCCCTAAAGCTACACGGCATCATCCTAATCCACTGGAGCAAAATGCTGTATGTAAATACACAAAGTGAAGAAATAGGCCAGATCAAGAGAGTGCAGTAGTGAATGAGCAAATTGTAAAAATGTCAAATAATAATAATAATGCATTTAATTTATATAGCGCTTTTCATAATACTCAAAGACACTTCACATAATTAAAACATCCTAAAAGCTTCAAATAAATAAATAAAACAAATAAATAGGGACTTTCTGAGTCGCTCGGACCCTGATAAGAAAACAAAAGCAAAAACAAACAATCACACATTAAAAGCAGTTCTGAACAGGTGGGTTTTGATTTGCGATTTGAATAAGGAAAGATCAGTGCAGTCTCGGATGAGTTTGGGGAGAGAGTTCCAGAGGGAGGGGGCAGATATGGAGAAGGCTCTGTCACCCCACGTCCGGTGGAATCTCCAAAGCAAAAACAAATCACTTGTTTCTTGATTCACGGCCTCCTCAATCACTTCTCATCATCAACAAACATTACAGTCCATTACAGTATCATATATATATTTTTTTTTAAAGAGCAAGGCTTAGCATTTATGGTGGATATCACGATGTTCATTGGTTCTACGTTTCTGTCTCCAGACATCTCTGCATCATAGAAGTGTTTTCACGGACTGTGACAGAAACCTTTTCAGGTTGCGGTGGCGTCATTGAATTTTTATTAAAAATAAGACTGTGTTTCTTTGCTCATCTGCACAGATGTCAGAGTGACTGTGCAGGACTGGAGTGGACTCCTTCTTCTCGGGTGTGGCACAGACGACGGAAGCTGACCTTCATCTCTACTCTAATACAATTGGTCTGGCCGTCTTGGCAACTAACGGCTGATTGGCTGACCGATCTCAAATTTACTAAAGTGTAACTGCAGAGATAGTCAATCAGTGTCAATGCACTGAAAGAGGAGCAATAAACCAGAGAAGTAAAGAGTGTTGCAATCTCTCAACCTAATTCCCTTTAGAGTCTCCTACATGTTTCATTACTGAGATTGCACTGCAAAGGGCGAGCTGTCTGGAGGCACAGTCCATGATAACACACACGCACACGCACACGCACACACACACACACACACACACACACACACACACACACACACACACACACACACACACACACACACACACACACACACACACACACACACACACACACACACAAAGAGAGAAAGGCCAAGCCATGAATGATTTCTGTTCATCGTGACCATGACACATGACCTGCCAGAAGCTGCTGGCTGATGTATCTGACCGGAAGGCAATTGTGTCAAAGAAGATGCTTCATGTGCAACGAATGAACTCAGCTTCTTCTTTTGAAGGACCACCAACAGTCAGTGGATTATTGATTTAGTCAATAGTCTGAGTTTTGGGGGGCTTTCGAGGCAGCTTATTGCCTCAACTGGACAGGACACATATTGTAACAGCCCCATTTCTATTTCTTAAAATTATCTAAAAGGACATTTAAATGACATATAATTACAAGTACTGATATTTTGTCTAAAAAGAAATCTAAAATACGTAAGATAATACCCATAATTGTGTACAATTTACCAATACAATTTTTTTTTAAAGTTAATATTTTGATGTGTCTGCTCCTAATGAATGCAAACTGAATAGTTTGTGTTTCCTGTGGAGAATTTCCTGTCAAGCTTAATGTAAAGTAGACAGGCGGTAGTTTTCCAGAATATGAGCCTCACACAGCTGACATAGTTTTCATATCGTCTGATGATTACAATTTTACCTCACTGGGTCGTTCGAACACAGCATGGATTACAGAAAGCCATGATGTGATGAATACCCATCACACATCAGCAAAACCCAAGGAGACGTCTTCAGATGTTTTGTTTTGTCGCTTTTAAATTCAGTTTATCAGCACAAAGACACAAATCCTGAGAAGCTGGAACTCGAGAATGTTTGGCATTTTTGCTAAAAATAATATTTATGATTCATTGATTATCAAAATAGTTGCTGATTAACTAACCAACAATGAGACACGTCTTACGTAACTGCGTTCAGGCTGTATTTCAATTGACATTTTAGTCTTTAGTACAGTAGACGACAACATGTTAAGCAAATTGAAAGGGGCTAAACTCAACAAACTGTACATTTGAGATGTTTTGTGCGTGACTTTGGAGGGGTATGTGTGTGTCTGTGCTTCTGAGATGGTCTGTGTTTGGGGCTGAAAAATTGCAGCTGCACCTCAGCTGGGGAGAGTTCATGGCCAAACAGGCACAAAAAGAAATGCATCACTGCGTGAGGAAAATGACATTGCACCTGCATTTGTGCTGCTATTGGCTTTTCACTGAGAGGAAAATAGAGCCTTTTGACAACATATTCTATTTCAACAACATACAGTATTAATCAGTTTCTTCAAGCTTTGAATGTGTGTGATTCAATCACTAATCAACAAATAGACACGACTCTCCTTTGATGCTTGTATTTTGTGTTTTCTATAATGCAGCGGAGGCTCACTGTATTGTTTATCTGTTTTCCGGTGCTTTGACCACATCTATCCTGCACACAAACCTCCCTGCTCTCCTGTGTCACAACAACAGCTCAGACTTTCACCGGTGGTCTGTAAGACAATCTGATGAAGCAGCCAGAGGCCTCAGGGTCAGTTACAGGTCTGGCTCAGATCCTACGTGTATGTGTGTGGTCACACACCAACCAGTGAGGCTGTGAATGCGTGTGTGCGTGTATGTGTGTGTGTGTGTGTGTATGCATTTGGTGTCAGTGTCACAGCTGCGAGCTGTAACTCGAGGTTCATCAGCAAACAAAGAACCAGGCAGGTGATGAGAGATGAGATGATTACCATGATGAGGCCGGTGGTGATTGGGTCAGTGCAGCCGTGGCACAGCTCCCCGAATTTGGCCCAGTAGTCCTTCTTGCAGAAAAGCCGTCCATCTTTTTCATAATACCAGTGTGACAGCGAAGCACTGCACTCACAGCACCTGACAGAAGTAGAGACGGAAAGAGATACATGAGCAGTTGAGCAATTAATTAACACCAAAAGAACATCATAAGGTCCCATAGTGATGTATTGCAATTGTATTGAAACTACTAACGGTCCAAAACAATAATAATACAGAAAATAAACAATCTCCACAAAATCACACTTAATAAACTGAAGCCAGAGTATATTTTGCAAATTTGCTCAGTAAATGTTCAAAACATTTAATTGATAATACAAAATGTTAATGAATTGTCTGTGAAATAAGTAATTGAATAATCAATTATTAATTTCCAGTACTAGTTAGCTGTATTATCTATTTCTACATTTGCAGAAAAAGCAGAAAACCCGGCATGATCAGTATGTCACTGAATCAGCAGTTCCGACCTCCAGGTACTAATGTTATTGTGTATTGTGTTGACAGAACAAGATGTTGCACTGCACTCTCTAAACTGTACTTGACTCTTCTAATGACACCATGCAGGGCCTTAAATTATAGTGTTCATGTTGATAATAATCCCTTTGTGGATCTTCCACACACCACCATGAGGTGGAACAGACAAATGAGAGATCACACCAAAACACTATGACGGGACCAGAAAAAAACATAGTACAACTTAAGAAAAAAGGAAAGAAGAAATGACGTTTTAAAAACCCTTCACAGTTCTCCAGGAGCAGACAGCAGCATGACATGTTTTGCTACTGTTCTCAATATACTTTTTGAATAGAGTCTGAGCATCAGACATATTCGTCCGTGGAGCTCTGTCTGGGCGGTTTGTAAAGTGATGTCAGCGCGATGAGCATCAGACGCCGACAGAATGAAGGTCAGATGACAAAGAGTCGGCGACAGACAGAGGGAGATAATATGGTGACAAGACTGAGGATATAACAAACACACATTTAGTCCAGCGACAATGGAAATGAGCAAACACAGTCTTCTGTAAATGCTGGTTTGATATTCATAAGAGTGATAATAAAAAAGCAGGTGAGTAAACTTTATTTCCTGGTAAGTGATGATGTATGATAATTATCATCAAAAGAAAGAGGCTGTCAACAATCTCATGTACATGTACACCTGAATAATCCAGGTAGCACTTTACTGATCTTCCCTCGAAGAGAAAAAGTGTCCACATGTGTTCTTTTTCATTTTGCCTTGTTTGTAAACATATATTCATGTATTCTTTGATGTGGCTAAGTTGGGACATTTGCTCTGCATGTGGCCATAAATCAAAATGTGTGCTAATCCCTTTGCTGATGGTAAAAGCACTTATGTATGTGTGTGTGTTATTGCACTTGCATCTGCCTGCGTGCAGTCTTGTATGCGCTTGCTTGCAATCTGTATAAATCTGTGTGTGTATAACGTCCGTGACAAAGTGAGTGTCTCCACTCCTTCCCAGTGGAGCTTCCCTCCCATCAGCCAGCTGTCTGGCCTCCCAGCTCACGGCAGCTTAAAATCATGACTGTTTGCTCTGAAAATATTAAAGAAAACATGGCTTCAAAGGCTGAGCAGAATAATTCCCTTTGTCCCCCATCTCATCCCATCATTTACATTTACATATGATTCAAATTTCTTCATTTATATTTACATTGCTGAGATCTTAGTGTCTGTCTCTGACAATTATAAATACACCTACTAGGTTAGGTTTGCTGATGTCATACTTCCCTCAGGCCAGGATCAAACTTCATACAATATGAAACCTTAAAATTGTTAAATTACATTCAACATTAAATAAAGAATATTTTATTGATTACATATTTTATTTGTCTTATTTGACCATAGATGTCATTTTGGGCTTTTGGAAAATAGTGATTGGCAGTTTTCTGACATTTAATGGATTAATAGAGAAAATAATCTGTTGATTAATCAATAATGTAATAGTCTTTAGTCGCAGCCCTACACATACAACACTGTTGTAGATGTGTTCTGCGATGGCTTGAATGTGACTCAAAGCTGTGCAGTTATATGTCTCATCTTCTTTTCCTCTTTCTCAGAGACAAGGATACACTTGGCTGTTGAACATGTTTGTGGCTGGTTGGTAAACTAAGAATTCATTAATATTTTCAGCAGATGCAGCAACTCACTTTGACTTTGCCAGAGGTGTTGCACCTTCTGTGTGCGCCTGTACGTACACATAATAACCATGCAGCACATGCAGAACCACACATACAATGTATTTATCAGACAGACAGGCACACCCACTCCTCCCAGCATCTGCATGCGGAGCTTCACTGCAGCTCGGCAGATAGTTGCAGAGCTGCTTCAGTATGCAGCGTGTTTGGATGAGCATGGGGGGAGGAGGAGACTTGGAAGTGGGTCAAGGCTTTCAGAAGACGTCTACTCAGCTGTCTCGGCTCTCCGCCACTCAATAACTGCCTTTCCCTGCACACACGCATCCTGCAAAGTCATACCTGATAGTCATACCTCATACACGCAAGTGCACATAGAAGTGTTTGCACGCATTCTCACTCACACACACACACACACACACACACACACACACACACACACACACACACACACACACACACACACAGACAGATAGGGAGGAGAGATCTTTGAGCTCTACGGTTCAGTTCATAGTAAAACCTGAATACATTAGTGACTCCCAGACACCAAATGTCTGACTCCAGGACAATAATCTTATCTCAGGGGTGGAGGAGAATGGCAGCAACGCCCAAAACTTGAACATGAATATATAACATCCCACCACCATAATAAAACGCTTTTTTCCAGTTATTGTGTCAACGTGTGTTTGTGCTCACATTTGGGCGTTTTTATGTGGCTTTTTGTGTGCATCGGCACGAACGTGTAAGAGGATTATCGGTGTGAAAGACTCAGAGAGTCTTTGCCCACTCTGTCAGGATGCTAAACAAATCGAGCCCAATACAAAGCATAGCAGTCTCTCTCACACACACTCTCTGACACCTTTCTGTGACAACGTCTAATAAATATTACAGGCCCTTTAGCAAAGAAAATAATGATGATGTTAAAGGAGAGTTTGAGAAAAGACTAATTAATATAAGAGAGAAGGACAATAAAGACTAAATAACAAGAGCGTTCGATCGACTTAAGGATCGACAAGGACATAAAAGTCAAAAGACAAACAAAGGGCAGGATGCTACGACATAAATAACTCTCATGAACAAGTGAGAGGCAGCAGAGCAGATTTCAGACGCCATGAAAAGCAGCTGGATCCCCCTGAGGGTCAGCAAGCAACCAATAACAGAGAGGATGAGAACGAGGGAGACACGTTAGTAAATCAGCAACTGTCCCCCCTTAAATCCCTGATGGAATTAGCTAAAAGTGTCTGAGAGAGAAATATACTCCTTTTTCCAGGTCAAGAGGAGGCAGCCTCTAACCTTCCTGTGTTTGCTAACATTCTGGCAACATTACTTCACAAGATGCTGTAAATCTGAAAAGTTTTAAAATACTTAACAAAGAAATAAGACGAAGAACTGCGGGTTTTTTTTGCGATTCTCAATATGTGGATTTAACACCTTAAAGAAAGTACTAATTTCTCAAAAACACAAAAAAAGTATGTATAAGTGTTTTTTGTGGGTGTGTTTGTAGGACTGAAATAACATTTGATCAATTACGTTATGCCAGATGAATCCATGAGTGTGCATTTTATTAGTCTACTAAAATTCTTATTTATTATTCCCAGTGAGATGGTCTCATTGGACAGTTTCATGATTTAATATGTTTTTAAATGACTGCATCCTATTTATCATGCTGGCGGCCTGACCAGGTCAACACCTAACATGATTAATTTGTCCCAGCAGATGTGAATGAGCTTCATAGTTGAATGAAAACAACATCAGGTCTGAATGAATGAAATCAAATTCCCTGAAGAACTGAAGAGGATGAGTAAATACACTGAAGGACAAATGATGACTTACAGGTGCCTTAACAAATTAAAAAAATGTATCATCTGCATTAACATACCGTATGTCACTATTCAGCGTATACATATAAATATATAATTTATAGTTATTTAATTATGCTGTAACTATTTTGACAGCTGATTCACAGTTTCAGTTTACAATGGAAAGTAATCAGCAGATAAATCAATAAATAATCCCCAAAAATTATATTTAGTTGCAGGACTACAATTAACTGCCTATCAACATGCAAGGTCACAAAGAAACACACATATGTTGATACAGATAGACAATTCATTATTAATTAAGGTTAAGTATTTCCATTATTTCAGTTGTCATTGGTGAAGCACTTTGTGGGTTAACATGTTTGGGTCTGCAGCTGATCAGCTAAATGGTACTAAGATGCACTATTTTAATGCATCCAGTACCATATAGTACATATAGTAACAACGGCTGCCATGAACCATTATATATTCTATTACATTTATTCTCAAATAGTCTTGCCATAATTATTTTTAAATTATTTAAAAACGGTGTAAATGTAAAAAAGATTGGAGGACAAAAAAGTGACATCTTAAAATGTCTAGTTTGCTTCAACAGTCCAAAAGCCAAAGACATTCCTTACATTTATAAATCCTTATATTTGGTAAGCTGCCATGCGTGTGTGCTTGTGTATGCGTGCGTGTGCGTATATGTAGCCACAGGTCATTAAATGAAGCGTGGGCTAACACTGCCACATGAAGCAGGAGGAGTCACAAGGAAACAGTGCGAGTGTGTTCTGGTGGAGGTGTTAGCAGGTTCATTACCGACTGACGGATGCAGAGCTGAAAGATTTACGAGGAGCCACACCTCTCAAACACACACATGCACACATGTGCACGTCCTCATTTATAATTAAATCTTTGATCATTTTAGCCAAGCTCAGAAGGACATCCATCTCCTTTCTATCTGCTAAGACAGCAGAAATGCTTTTGAGTACCTCTGATCAATATGCCGATACACCGGTCTGCTGGGCCTTCCAGTAAAACCAGGAAAGTCAGACAATAAATGTTCAGCGAATCGAGACAAATAAATGTGTCAACTGCATAAAAAAGTACTCAGCTGTTGTTACTTTACTTGCAGGATAAGATGAAATCCTCACAGACAAAGAGAAAATTCAACCTCTGGGAAAAAGATGAGGGGGTTGTGGGTTAAAGGGATTGACACACACACACACACACACACACACACACACACACACACACACACACACACACACACACAGTCTGTCAGACTGTCTGGGGGAGACCCCTCTCTTTTCCCTCAGATGAGACATAAATAGGAGATTCCTGGTCCAGTGCCAAGATTTTCACTGCTCATGTAAACCAAAAGATATCCACGTGGAGACGGGGATGAACGTACCAATGTGTGTGTGTACAAACAAAATCGACTTATTGCATTGATTTAGCTGAATTTGTTTGGTTTGATTTAGACACACACACACACACACACACACACGCACACACACATTGCCACAGACATATTCAAGGACGTATTTATCCCGTTCTCACACGCCCCCTTTTTTGTTCCCCTTATTTCATCCTCCCCCCTCTGCTACCCTCCATGGCAACACAGAATGCCATAGCGATGATGTCACCCTCTCACATAAAACAAGAAGCATTACCTCATCCCCACATGCTAACCCCTACATTGCTGGGTGGTTTCTCTACCAGGAAATCCCTCAGCCAATCAGGCGGCTGTTTCCTTGACTTTGCCAAACACAAGCTCAGCAGCTTTTAGACCTGCGTTAACCCCTCGAGGACTTTGTTTTTGCTACGATTAAATAAGTAAAACACAGTAGGTAGGGTTTGTGCTTTTTAAACGGCGGTAATTGATCCCTCAGTAGCTCTGTCTCTGCACCAACTGTGGGAGACAAATCTCTTTATCTTTATTCAGCTGGTAAACAGGAGCCCTGGCAGACTGTGAGTGAATGATGAGCACTGCAGCAGTTTCCTTTGTGACTGTTAAGCCGCCCTGACTGACAGACTGTCAGCACAGTCGGTCTGGGGCCATCTCACTTGTTCCACTGAGAGGAAATGATAATTCAGCGAACTCTGGGAGCCATGATGAGTGTTCACTATCAGGTCTCTTTAACAGAACAGTTTAGAGCGTCTCCAACAGCCTAAACACAAACAGAAGAAACTTGATACTAGAAGTGGGTGAAAACAGCCCAGTGAGTCAGTTCAGGCTGAAATAAGTAAATATAATCAAACCTGTAAATTCAACATTAGACAGGCTTTATGATTCGGCTAATTAATTCATGAGAACAAAGAAATACAAAACTATAATTGTCATTATTGATTCGTCAGGGAGCAACAATGTAGTGACACCAAGTACTTCACAATTTAAATGAAATACTGTCGACTGGAACTATCATAGATAGTATTCGGTCTATGAGAAAGATCTTTCATATTTGTAAGCTTCAAAATGTATTCAGCATCTCTGACTGATAGAAGTCACCATCGACCACCATTAAAGTCCAAATATTATCATGCATCTTCCTCAAAAGAAATCTAAAGTTTATATAAAACATCATGTTGTTGATCCAACATCTAAACCAATCAGCAGTGGCACCTGATCCAAGAGCTGACATTTAGCAGTTGGCGGAGAGCTACAAAAACTGCAGCCGTGTTGATTTCGAGAGGTTAACGGCGCCTACGTTTTGTATGATGTCAGAGACAGTTGTGATAAAGTTAGATAGAAACCTAACCAGAATGGATTGTGCCTATTGAGATACAATCCAGGAAGTCCAGTTGGAGTAACAGTCTAATGCATCTGTAATACTCACAGGTCAGTTATCACAACAGCTACTATTTTATCATTCATCATAATGATCGCAAGGTAAATGGTAGAAGTGCAGCATTCCCTTTACAAAATAA
Organism: Cyclopterus lumpus; assembly: GCF_009769545.1. Lineage (NCBI taxonomy): Eukaryota > Metazoa > Chordata > Actinopteri > Perciformes > Cyclopteridae > Cyclopterus > Cyclopterus lumpus. The sequence continues at coordinate 3,179,189 of NC_046978.1, forward strand.
TCTACCAGGAATGTGTGCTTTTGATTGGTTAATGCAGCCCCTTGCTGGATGACATCACAGGTGCCATCATGTCAACAAATGTGTCTTCATGACACTTGAGCAAACTCAATTCAATGAAATCATAGCGTGCAGGCTGTTATTGTATGATAAAGTATCTTAAAGTGTGAATTCTGACAAAGACAAAGATGTTGTATGAAACGATCAAGGTCAAATAGAAGTGACAGGACTCACAAAGGGGAAAAAATTAGGGCGTTAATCTTTCTTTCTTTAAGCCTGGATGTTATCTGGTCCAAACGGGACAAAATGTAATTTTCAAAGTACGATTAAAGTATTGTAGTGAGAGTCAAAGGTTGAAGCTCAGGAACAGGTGATTAATCAAAAAGTTTCAACACACAGGACGACTCCTTTCTCCTCTCTGAAAATGTAATCAGCAGGTATGAACCCTGGAGACGGTACGGCGAGGAGGACGAGGAGTTCTGAGACACTGAGCAAAGTAGATTTCACTTTAATGCAAGGTTGTGGGAAAGTGCCTTTTCTCACTGTTTAATATGATGTGCATCATCTCTGCAGCTGGATTAATAATTGAATAATAAATTGTAAAAGTATCACATTTATAAATCTAAGTATGTATGGCCAAATACATTAAATAATCCTAATAATAATAATAATAATACATTTTATTTATATAACACCTACCATGCATAAAATGCAGCTCAAAGTGTTTCACAAAGGTATTTGAGAAGCACTGTTACATGCAATGTTATTATAAGAGTCAAAAAGTAAGAAAATATATTTAATAACGTACTAAACGACTGAGCCTCTTGGAAAAAAAACCCAAAAGACATTAAAAGGATACAACCAATGAATCAAGTCAGAATCGTATAGATTAATACATTCATACTATTTGTACACATTTACACAAGTATAAATAAACACAAAATAAACACGAGCCATGAACATGATGTTATTTCTGGCTTCCTTGGAATAAAAAATAAAATTAGACGTTCAATGAGATGAACATATGAGTTTTTCCTTTTGACAGCCTGGTTGTGCTGGATAACATGCTTATCGACTTTGAAACACACAAACACATGCGCGCACGCACACACACACACACACACACACACACACACACTCACACACACACAGCTCTACATCTGAGACACGTTAAAACCAAAACCTACAGAGTCATCCTTCAGTATTGTGACTCACAGGAACACACACATACAGTAAGTCTGGTTAAAGCTGATGATGTATAACAACAACAGGACCGAAATATTCAATGATAATAATAAAGTACACACAATGTCTGTCACATGCAGGACAGCAGGGTTTGATTCATTGTCTTGCTTTGACAAAAGAGGGAAGTCACTGATAAATATGAGTCTTTGCTTCCAGAGAAAGAAGTGAGAGACGTCATGAGGGAAGTGAGAGATCACTTAAAGAGACACGAGTAAATCATCTGAACCCACAGAGGGACACCTTTCAGTCTCTACATCCCTCGAACAGACACTGTGACCCTGAATGATGAAGTTGTGTGCTTTACATTAATGAAGCTGATGCACCTTACTGATCGTAAAAAAAACACTTTGTTAAAAGTTATTTTTCCTATGACCGTGTCTAGTTTCTTAACTGTGAGGATCTGATGTACTTCATTGTGATAGCATATTTAATGTTTTATAGACCAAACTCAGCAAATTCATTGATTAATCAAGATAATTGGCCAATTAGTCAATAATGATCATTGGTTGCAACTTCTATATTAAGAAATAAGAAAATACTTTAAACTTCAAAAGTGTTAGAAAATGTTTTGTTAGATCACTTTACTTTGTTTGTTTGATAAAAACAGTGCACATCAGTATAGAACTTGGAAACATTAGCCATAATATCGATGTCATCATTTAGTAGAGCTTCAGTAATTGATTAGTTGATCAATAAATCAATCAATCAATGAATGATTGGCAACTATTTAAATTGGATTTGGTTTTTTTAAAGCAACAATGCAAATTCTCAGATTCTTAAATGTGATGATGTGTTTGCTTCTTTTCTTGGTCAAACTTATTATAGCAGGTCACACAGTAACACTGTCATGTACATTATAGTATATTTAATATTCTCGGTTTTTGGACTGTTTGTTGGACAAACGAGACATTTGAATACGTCCCCTTGTTTTATAGACCAAACCCTTTTTTCAATTAATCAAGAAAATAGTCAGAATAATTGATAAAGACAATAATTGCTGCAGTCTTATTCAACAGACTGCAAAACTGACAAAGACACTAAAAGTCATATAAGTGGTCAGAATAACGGTTTGAACATTCTCTATTCAAAATATTATGCCAGAACATAGCTGTAACGGCCCTCTGCTGCATGTCCCACCCCTCTCTCTCACTCTCTCTCTCTCTCTCCCTCCCCCCACTTCTACACTGTCATCTTTAAAATAGGAAAAAATAACCCCCACAAACATTAAATCTATTAGGCCAGAGTAACATCCACCTAAAACTAGAAACTCAACCAAACGTCCAGCCACGTACTTTCTCTGGTCCACTTACTTTGTGAGTTGCTTCTCGCTGCGTTGGTTCTTTGCTGACATGTCACCCGTGGGAGCGACGGTCTTGTTTTGACAGTCAGAAGACAAACTCATGTCAGCAGCTCTGATGCTCGACCAGCCTCGCTGTCACAACCATCAGTGACTCTCTGTCTCTCTCCCTTCCTCCACTTCCTCTCAGTGCAGCTGCACAGAGGGGGTCATGCTTCTCCATCAACTATTTCCTGTCCTCTGCCCCTCCCACTTCATGGCCTTTTCTTATTTTAACCCCATTAGAGTCATCCTGGTAATGGGAACGCCTTATTTCATGTACTATTCTTTAATACACTCAGTCAAATCACATTTTGCTATGATGCATCATCTAATAAACCCTTCCATCTCCTCTCAACTCATTTCATCCAATGTTTTTTTCTGAGGCTGAGACGAGACAGAGCGTCTCACCATCAATAACACAACAGTTATCCCATAGATTAAGATCTGTGAAGAATTACCTGATTTAAGAGCGTAACTTAACTCACAGATACACAAACAAAAAGTCTCATTGAGGCTGTTCACAAACCAGCTGAGCCAGATATCGTCCTCACTTCTATCAGCGTCACTGCTCAGATGGATCCAAACATCCTCAGACATCTTGATGTACCTTAATACATACAGTATTGGTATTATTGCAGCACATGATGGACGATTCATGGCTTCTATTACACATAGGAGCCATGAATCGTCCATCATGTGCTGCAGCTTCTGTCACCGGGCAGACTTCATCTGCAGGTAGAAACAGCTGAGTCACTGCAGCCCTTTATGCTGTCTGTTTCTGAGCCCAAACTCACTGTTTCAGAGAGTTGCAAGGAAAGATATGGTGCAGATGAGATTTGAGGCCACATCTATGCATGATTCTGGTTATAATTATTAAGTGATCTTTATCTTTTATTTAGACAGTGGCAGCTCGTTCAGACGTGAGTCATGGTGTAGACTTAGTGTACACTTAGTGTAGAGGGACCGATGGAGGCAGAAATGTGTCCTACAGCACATGGTGGCAGTGGAGGATCTGCAAGCTTTGTGTCAGCTCCTCCGAAAGAGACAGCTTCAACTCTCTTTTCATAACAGCTGTGTCGAAAAATGGGAGCACATGAGTGAGTATGAATCAATCAGCAATGCGTAAGGTCAGTAAATGCACACTGGATGTAAAAGAAGAGGTTATTAGCTAAAGTGCTTACGAAGCACAAGCCCTTGTCACCCTTTGGGACGACTGTTGCAGCAGAAATAGTTCAATTGGGAGCAGGACGGTGCTGCACTGTACTGCAGAGAATCTGCAGTCAAAAACAAGCACATATTGATAAGATGATTATTCTCATCTGCTTTACCTTGTTTAATGCACACTTCTAAAGCTATTCTTATCAATCTAGCAACAGACAAATTGAAACAAACATGAATAATTAATTTGCAATAATCCGGTGATTATATAATGACTGAATATAATAGGACGAGAATGTAAAACATATTATCTGAACCACAGTATTTAGAAGTTAAACCAAAAGTCAATGCTGTGATGGATGTTCACAACAGGTGTTACGTTTACCGTTCACCTTTATTATCTTCAAAATATGTCGGACTGTTTGTGTTTCTGGTCCCATCTGTGTCTTGTCTTCTTTTTGTGATAAAATCCCTCTGAGCGAAGAGTCTGGGACTTTTTCTTGTTGATATTTAAAGGATATGCTCCCATCTGTGGTGTTGCTCCAGTCTGTGAGAGGTTTTCTTTCACTACACTTCACAGAGAGTCGTTTAAAACCCATGTGGATTATTTTCAGGTCATGTTTACAGTTTACTGTTCTTCTTCTGTTTATTATAAACAAACCACAGTTGGAGCGTTGCAGTCAGTTTTATTGTATGTAAAATCTTGTCAAAACTGGTTTCAAGTTCTATTTTTGTGAAACTGGCAAGACAGCCGCTAAACTAAGATGCAAGAACATCACACAGTACTTACAAACTAAAATACAAGAGATTGAGGGGATATACCATATCAAATAAAACATTTGTTAAGATAGCTCTGTGAGAGCTAACATGTAAATTACCGTACAAAATTACTCAAGTACTGGCAATAAATAAATGATATGGCATGGTTCCTAATGAAGAGATACTGTGGTGTTTGCATTTGAAAACAGATCTCAGTTAGAAAATGTTCCCATGAAGGCTGCTGTATTTTCTGAGAAGTATTTTTCCTCCACCCATGGGACCTTGCAGTCTTCAAACAACACTTAATTTTGCATTCCCCTCTGCTATTATCGTCTCCACTTCCTTTTCACTGGAGTAATGCTATATTTCAGCAGCGGGCCCTGCAGTTGGATATTTTTTGTTTGGATTTAAACTCAGTTCCTCAGTCCCACAAGTCGATTTTCCACGGATGTCTTGTCTGACTAGCGAAGCCGTCTTAAATCCTCCTTTTCTATGACAATCCTGCTCCTCCCTGAGGATTTGGATCTGGGTCAAAGAAAGATTCCCTATAAGTTCTAGTCACAGTGTGGGAGGCAACAACAAATCTGGATGATTTCTAGGAGGATGCAAGACTTTCTAGGAGACTACTGTTTTTGTTTCTTTTACAGATTTTGTTGGCTTCACTCATAAATTAAACGGTTCTGGTGTGTGTTGTGTTACAGAAGAGCTGAAAGCTGCCGGATGATATCTGACACCTCCAAAGGAGTTTGAAGGAGCTGGCACCACGCTCAAGTTTGCACCTAATGAGAGTTACAAAAGAAATGCAATGTAGTGCTTTTATTTGATGTCAAAGCACAAACTGCATAAAAATGCAAACAATCAAAAAGGTGGCAACTATGATCACACACATAAATGCACTCAAGACAGAGGGAAAATGGGCCCCATTTCTCATACGTGGTTCAACTAAGTCGATCAAATGTCCTAATAGTCAGGCTATCCCAGTTTCTCAAAGGCCGATTCGCGCTCAAACCATCTCGTTAATTTGAACCAGACGTCAGTAGTCAGGATAGTTGAACCAGACGTCAGTACTCTGGATAGTTAAACCAGACGTCAGTACTCAGGATAGTTGCATGTGCCCGTCCTACTTCAAAAGGGGGAAGCTGTCACGGCTCGGCCATGACTCGTCCTTTTCTCACTTTTCCTTGTTTGACCCCTGTTAAGTGTGTGTGTGTGTGTGTCTCGTGGGCGTGGCTTCCGGCAACTGGCAATCATCTCCACACCTGCACTTCATCTCCGGCACCTGTCTCCAATCACATCATCACGTCCTCCCTGTTAAAACACCCTGGCTTCCCTCTCTCCAGTTGCCAGATTATTACACCATTTACAGTGGTACCTCGACTCTCGGCTTCACTAAGAAACGTACTTTGCTTGTTACTTGTGATTTCCTGCTAACCCCTGTTCCCTGTGCCCAGGAATCCCGTACCTGCACTTCCGCTCAGCCGCCGCTCACGCCACCTCACCACTCCATCTCACCACTCTATCTACGCTCTCCCGGTTCCGTACAATAAACTATTTACCTCCACCCAACCTTGCCTCCCCGTGTCTGCGCTTGGGTCCGGCACAACCGAACCCTCACAGAAGCGTTGATCACAGAAACCATGATTTTCTAACAGCACCAAGGCAAATAAACTCAAAGGAAGAGCCTCTTTTTTTCTCCACTGAGGAGCAGGAGATGATCATGAACTTATATGAAGAATTCCAGACCATAATCATGGAACATCTAACACCGCCACCACTACGAGGGCTAGACAAGAAACATGACAACATATCAGACAAGTTAAATGTGTAATGCTGCATTCACATGAATATTCACAACGCTTTACTCGCGTGAGTTTACTCGCCCGACTAGTTGTGGTTAATTCAATCAATTCATTCGCGCTGGAGAGGGGGCGTGGCTTATCCGCCATCCACCATGGAAGAAATAACCACTATTTCTGCTTAATACTTGTTGTGGAAATTCCTCAAGCATTGGAACATCTAATGCCCTCGTGTTTGGGTTCTTAACATTGATATCATATATATATATATATATATATATATATATATATATATATATATATTTACACATAACATCACCCTTATGCTCATACAGCTCGGTGACTTTCACCGACTACGTCTTGATAAATGGATGAAAATCCTCTTTATTCGTATCAAAGTCAATGCGTCTGTGCATTGACTTTCATGGAATCTACTCGCACCGCTTTTGGTGTGAACGCAGCATAAGTGTTGGGAAAATGTATGGGCTCATTTTAAGTGCCTCATCCCCCCAATCAATCCGATTATATTTCTTTAAATGTGCCTGGTGGCAGACGGCTTAATGGCATTCATCATCCAATGAGATCTAAAATAACTATCTTTCAGAACAAGTAGATAATATATATGTGTATATACATGTATGTGGGGATGACCATATAGAACTGTTATTGCATTTACTCGGACATGGCCAGGGAACGTAATGAACACATCCATGAGTTTCTTAAGTGCTAAATAAAATTTACGAACAGCACGGCATACAGTGGCTTTCCTGATGCTCTGCATCGCCGACACTTTTCAACAATGTACCGCACTGTACAACAATGTACCGCACTGTACAACAATGTACCACAAGGCTCTGCATACAGTCTGTGAGACAGTCAATGCCCGGCTGCGGCGTTTCGTGTTCAATGTACGGCTCGAGAAGGTCTGTAATAAATGATTCCTTGTGGGCAGAATCGATAGCGCTTATATACGAAGTCATCATGACGTGATAACGGATCTTGGCGATCTCGAAGAACTCTCTCCCTATAAAATGTTAATCTAACTAATATCGCTCCTTCATCAATGAGGAAGGGAGCTGCCATTTTCTTCAGGGGGAGTGGCCAGTTTATCCAGCTAGACTGAATAAAACTTTGGATGTCAAACTTGCTTCGTAGAACCGAAAACCCTGACTTGTGTAATCTCATCCGGAAAATTATCCTGCTAACCACGTTAGCCAGGTACGAGAAATAGGGCCCAGGCACCCCCGGAGCCACCTCTTATACGACATTGACCAATATCAACATGTTATCCTCACGTGGTGCCGTACGTCCCCACAAATGTAGATTGCCGCCGGCAATAGCACACCCAAATTGACTGTCGGCGGGCACGCTGCATTGTTGGTAATTTAGGCACCAGGTTTTTACAAGGAAAATAATGTGTGGAATAAAAACAACAATATCTGTGGTTCTCCAGTCTACACTCTATTTGTGCAAAGAGCCAGTAAATTATCACTGATCGTGACTTTAAATTACAGCCATCTCGTGTAAGGAACTATTTCTGAATGTTAGGAGGAAAATGACTAAATGTTTCAATCAGAACTCCTCGACAAGAACGAGGTGGAGATATGACATGAGATCATCAGGAACAAAAGCTTTTCAGCGCTGGATTATAAGTCATAGAGCTTGGTAATATTTCTGCTGCAGTGTCATGGTATATAAAAACAACAACACGCAAACACTAAATAGGTCTCAGTTACTGCTTATTTATTTTTGTATTTAAATGTCTTTTGTACAGAGGGCTATATACAATACATATTTGTTTTCATTTAATAAAGCGAAATTACAGTGATTGTTTAATACTTTATGCTTCCAAATATCAAATATAGGAATCTCCAATCTCATCAAAAAGCGGAAGTCTCAAATTGCAGTTTAGAGTGTTGAAAGAATCAATGGCCATTAGTGTGTCTCCACCATCTGTGAATTTCTTCATATTCATGTTCTCAAATGCATCGTGTTATATGACCTGAGGCAAATGTATTGATCTGAAGATTGAGTGACTGTCACACTTTTTCTCAAGTCAAGTTGGGACGACTAACATGTAGCATACATATTAAAAGATGCTTACAGAGAGAATGTGGAGCAACTGGAGAATATAGATTTAATCTGTGTGGTTAAATCTTTGCAAAATGTTTAATTCCCACATCATGAGAAGTTCTTGAAGGTCAGCTACTAACAGGACCTTGACAAAAATGAATTATTGAAGGCCAGGAGTATAATAGCAATGTTTAATAATTAAATAATACCACCTCTAATCTATGGTTTGGAAGGCTGCTAAAAGGTTGTAATTTCCGTCTTCTAAAAAACAGATCAGTTCAGATTTGTGCTCGGTGTTAAAATCAACATACTGGCTGAAATCCAAACAATGAGATGAAAAGATTTCTTCCACACAGTGACACATGAAGTCTCACTGCCCACACACGCAACGTGTTGCACAGCAATTCATCGCACATCCAACTGAGAAGAAATGGAAGACATCTTGCTCACTCGCTCTCCAAATAAGCTTTTCAATCGTATAGCTCTATAGCTATTGAGAGAGTGAAACCTGCCTGAAACCCAAACCTGCCTATTCTCCCCCAAACCAAAACCTATAGGAAGCAAAACCTGTGGAAGTGTTAATCCTGGTTGCAGCTGCAGGTCACAAACCAGTTCACATGTGTTGATCAGGAGGACAGAGCAGAGCCTCAAAACATGTTGACATCAAAGTCAATGCTTGATGAGGCCTTTAGAAATATGGGTGAGTGTCTACGGTGTCTATATTATATAGATATATATTGTCTACATATATAGATACATATTTAATATATGTATTTGTAAACATTATTTAAACAGGTTTTCAGGCTGTTTCTGTGGTGAGTAAGAGCACATGGTGTTTAACAAATCACATGAACCCATCTCTTGCCTGATACCATAACAATATCCAAACAATGCCTTTGAACCTGAGTTCAACTCAAAGACAAGAAAACCCAAAAGAAAATAGTCACAATATCTCCTGACAACCAAAAGCAAAGACTTGTTAGAAAGAAGAAAAGAAACAATTAAAGGATATTTTCTCACATCCAAACTGCATTCAAATTAGTTTTGTTTGTTTATCAAAGCTCCTTATTTTTGTAATTATTTATAATAATTGTTCATTTCCTGCCTTTATTGGACAGTAGAAAGACGATACAGGAAGAGAGGAGAGCGAGAGAGAGATGGGGAGATGAATTGCAACAAAGGGTTGATTAATTTTCTATCCACTGACCAATCCCATCATGGACTAATTGTTACAGCTCCACACTTATCCATTCATTCATGCACTGGGGCAAGGAGACACTCCATCGCTGCCCTTTAAAGACGTGTGGACTCATGTGAACATGTTGACGCTGGAGGGCGGTGAGTTAGTGTTGAACAGACCTGAAGCAGACGGTGTGCCAGTCAGCGTTGAGGGCCTGAAGGTACTGCTCATCGTGGATCCTCTGTTTGCATCCCGCACAGACGGGCAAACTTCCTCCGGCTGTAACACGAGAGACGGAGGTTACAGGATGTACTGGTATCCATGGTTTTATAGCTCGATATGCATAAGATCAATAGCACTTCTTTGATGGGGTGTAATAATTGCTGATGTGTGTTTGCATGTGACTGTTATCTCTGTTCTTATTGCGCCTTCAATGCAAATCCTGACTGAGGCTCCAGATATCAAACAAACAACACAGAAAATTCTTCATCATTACAGACAACGTTCAAGGGAGAATCACTCAGCAGGTGTGCAACAACTCATATCACATCATAACATAGTTAATAAAGGAAACGTTTCACTTCTAATTACAGAATAATATTTTAAGGTTCTTTTCACACTATTCCACATGATATAATAATGTAATTGAAATTAAATTGTTTCTAAAATCAAGTAATATCATTTTTATCTAAGTCCAGTTAAGCCAGTAATTCAAATTACTATTAATAATTCAAGAACATCCTTATCAAAATAATGTAGTACTATTTCCTATTATATCATTATTGTTGTAGTTCTACTTCTTACTGAACAATATCTATATAACAAAAATATTTTGTTCTAATGTTTTTAGGTGCAGACAAATCCGATGTATGAGGTAATTAAATAAATGAAGTTGCATATTTCAACCAACTGAAACTTCTCCCGCGTGCCAAGCGTGTACGAGAGCTATGGTGGCAATTGCCTTAACGTGAATGGCCTTTTCTAGAGGTACAAAACTAACCGTTAAACTGACTGAAGTAAAACACAACAATACTAACTTCTTGTGGAAAAACATATAAACCTTTGTTTTCAGCAGATACGTTTCTCTTCGTACTCGTGTGATCCCTCCACCCATTTTCCAAAGGGAGAATAGTAATTATGATACAAGTTTCAGGAAAAAGCAACTTTGCCCAATTGGAACCATTAATACTTTAATGCATTGAAGGGAGAGCAGCAGTGGGAGTGTGTTCCGCTAAAAGGATGACACTGAGATGCAAAGTAACAGCAAATATAAACATGGCCGCCAGTTAAACCCCATTTATCCGTGGTGATCCTTTCATTAGCAGGCTTTAATCTGTGAGAGGAAGATACAGCTAAAGATGAATAACTTCCCAGAGTAACTTCTGCACTATTCTCTATTAACATTGCTGAGTTCTTGTATTTTCACTCTTTAAATCTTTAAATTATTTGAAGTTCACATACTGTCTGAGATCATAAACCTCAAAATAACGCCAATCAAAAGCCACTTTGTCACTTCAGAGTAAAAGTTAGTGCATGTTGTCACTTCTCAACATAAAAGCAGATATTATTTTCAACTTGTAAATAGTTTTTTAGATTGGAACTTTAAACATCACACTTTGATCTGAACAGGTTTGGGAACCATATGTTAGGTGCATTACACAATGCAGGAGATACTCCAGTACTGTATACAAAATATTGCAAACACGATTGTTGGAAATAAATCATGTTTCTGCAGCTGAAAAGTAAAACATCATACACTGCATTTATTTCATTTACTGCATCATTAGGTGCCTTCAGTTGGATATTTTAAAGACACTTCTGCAACCTGAGAGCAATATGTAGCTGCCATCTTTCAAATGCAAAACAGCTGTAAATAAGAAAAACGTGCTGAACACAGATCAGTTCAGAGTTCAATCTGCAACACAACGTCTGTATATTATTGGATCAATGTTGTATCACAGGAGAAAGTATAGCGTTTGTGCTTTGATTATTCTACCATCCGATCGATTTGAAAACTGTGTTGGCACAGGATTCGTGTGGTCGGCTCGTTGCTGTAATGAAAAAGTGAGACGCCCTGCTGGAGTTTAATCGATCATATTGGCTTGAAGTCAGTCTGATTTGTGCTGATGGCTTTTATCTCCAGTCCCTTCACGTCACCTCTTTACTAATGAATATGTTTCACCTCATCTTTCTCATGGCATTTCTCTACTGATAACTGGACCTCTGCTGTCTGCAAAGGTCTCAGAGAGGACTCAAATATCTGAGTAAAGGCACACAAACACACCTGCATTTTACACACACACACACACACACACACACACACACACACACTGTGTAACCTGTGCAGGTGTCCCAACCCTCCCAACTCATTACTCACAGAAACTCTTGCAGCACTTCCTCCTGCACAGTGAGTCATCACATTAAAGGTCAAGATCAAACCTGACTGACAGTGACAGTACAATAGTAACTCTGAATGTACTGTAACTTAACGCAGGTACTTGCCAAATATTTACAGTAATACACAAATTATTACACCAAAGCTTGTTCTCGAGCAATTGTTCCCACCATTTACTAAAACAAAACAATATCCACTTGCGTTAGTTCTGACCAGTTAAATCAAAAATATGTTTGAAATGAAACAAAAGAAAAATAAAAGAGCATTGCTTTGTGTCACATGAATATATTAGTTAACCATCTCACAACCACAATCTGCGGACTTACTGTAATTTGCTTTGGATAAAAGCGTCAGCTAAATGACATGTAATGTAATGTAATGGTGAACACTATTGTGCTAGAATGATTTCTTCAGTTAATGTTCCTCACAACAAATTATTGAGATAAAACGGTGTTATCATCTACTGAGAGCAATTATTAAATCAATACCAGAGATATCTGGCGATCATTTAATGTTGATGCTATTTGATGTCCCTTTGCCAAAAGAACCTGCAGCTCCTCATCACTTCAACTCTGTCGGACCTTTGGAAGATGTTTGGCAGGACAATAACTTCACGCTGCACCTTTTTAAAACGGTGTAATTCTGCATGAATCAAACCGTAGTCCTGGTTTTAGTTTATTAATGCAACTCGCTGTTTACAAGCACAACACATATGTACATCCCAGATCAAATGCCTACTGTGCATGGCCTGAGGGTGACCGCTGCATCCACACATGAGGGGAGCATCAACTCGAGAGAGAAAACATGGCTTCAGGTGCAACACAATATGGACACACAGCCTGACGCTGCACATACAACCAGTGCGACACTGCTGTCTGTGTGGGACTGACAATAAGCGACACCCAAAGTACGAGAAATAGTTGAAAGCATGATGTTAACAGCCAGTTTGGGTGGCGCATCCGTTCCGATGTCCCGCCCCGCCGCTCCTTAACACCCGGCGGCTCCTTACCTTCCTCCTCTCCCATGCGTTCGTCCTTCCAGGTGCAGCAGAGCAGCATCAACCTCATTTACTCTCCGACACCGAGCTCCGGAAGAGAGCCAGCCGCCTCAGGTCGACAGATAACCGGTGTCCGACCACCACCGCAGCCCGCCCAGCGGTCGTGTTGCTGTGCTTCGGTCCCTCCCTGCAGCGGCCCACACGGCTTCCTCCTGGCTGCATGCGCGCTTCTGCGGCGCTTCATTCAAGAGAGCTGCTGACCAATGAAGCCGCGGAGCCGGGGAGAGGGAGAGCGAGCCGGCCAACCAGGAACACGCCCTGCTTTAATTAATGCATCGCTGTAGGGCCGGGGAGGGGGACCCGTGCAGTGCAGTTAACGCCACTGTGTTGGGCTTAGCAATGACAAAATAGTAAATTGAACCTCTATTTGTTTTACTGATATTTTCTGTTGGAAACAAGAACAACATAAACACAGAAAAGCATAGCTTTTTTTAAACAATGCATGTGTTTCCCCCCCTTTGCTTGTGAAATTAAAGAGTAAGAGATACAAGCAGTTTATGTGTACTGCAAGTGGTACAATTGGTTGTAATTTCAGCGGATGAGCTGCAATGTGCACTGAAAGCAAGGTGTACAATGGGAAATTAGTTGAATCTTTCACTGTAAGGCTGAACATTTAAAATGTGGGATTGTCTACAGGCAAGCAATTGAACAAATATGGAGAAATAAGTAAAAAGTTCTCGAATTTAAATTAATCATTTCTTTTAAGAACAACTAGACAACGGGCATCTTCCCAATTATTATTGGTTCCACCAAGTCACTCTCTTGTAGAACTATATAGTACCAGCGCAGACGTGTATTACAGCATTATACTGCAGTTCCACAGTGACACTATTTTTAAAGTGGGACAGTATTAGACTTCTGCTGATGGAACAACGGTGAAAGCTATTTCTACAGGATGCAGATCATGGGTCATTGGTTCTCCCAGGAGATCTTTAGAGAACAGCCACATGAGTTCATTATTTCCAGCTGGCACAACAACAGTCAGTTAAATTACTGCTGAGGCAAAATGTCTGCCCCTAATCGGTTTGTTGTCATTACAATGAGGAGCTCTCCCAACTTTTTCACACATCTAATCTTAAAATACACAAAATCTGATGGTTCCTGATTAATTTTGCCTAGTGGGACAAACAATGTGGGATATGGCAGAACTGAGATGCAACAGAACTGGCACATGAGATATTATCGCGTTGTACCATGTGCTTAGCTGAACCACCAGCCCACTCGGAGCCAGGTGGTTTTCATCAACTCACCGGACAAACTGCTGCTGCCGTGGAATGCACTCATGAAGAAAAACAAAAACAAACCAAAACAGATAGGACAACGCAAGATCTTTTTAACACATTATATTTTGTTATTTAATGAAGAAAATACATGCTGGATTCCAGGAACAAGTCACATGTGTGTCGTGGCAATATAAAAAGTGCAAAACCACACTGTTCCCGCTTATAAAAACAGTTTTAAATAAAGATGAAGAGTATCCCTTAGCACATAAGACAAGGTCTGACCCAGCGAGGCCAATAGACATTTCTTACACAGCACCGAGTGAAGGAACTAGAGCCAGCGTTCATCAAATTAGTACAAAATACAGTACACACTTACAAAAAGAGATGGGGGCACTTGGCAACAGCGCTCATGGACCTTTGGTCAGTAAGCCTTTTTAAAAGCAGCTCAAGTAAATGAAGAACAATGGGAGCTCATGCCTTACATTAACACTTTGTCTCTCCCATTAAACAAAGTCTTTTTTTCTGTATTACAATTCTAAACACTGAATAAATGCAAAAGAAAATGATTGTTCTGGTTTTATGTTCACACATTCCTAATAACAATAAAGCTATGAGTCAAAGAATGCTGAAAAAAAATCTTGAATAATCATGTAATGACAAGTTACATAAATGTAAATAACTGCTGCAATGAGACTAAACATTGGAAGCAGACTAAAGCGCTCTATCCAGAACACATAATGAAACATTCACATTCACACACATAATGTAAATGCCAGAGTAGTATCTGTGTTACATTTTAATCTACTCGTAAGGCTTCCCCGTGGTTTTTAAACATCCTGTAACGTCTTCAGCATGTCGTTCCTCAGAGCAGAAACTGCTCTTCATACATCTCAAGTTTAGCAACATTAAAAATGCAGAGAAAACTGAACTGCATAGCAACTAGAATCAGCAAATATACTGAGAGCAGATGGATTGGCCAGAACCCCAATTCCTGCTGCTTTATACCCAGCAGGCCTAAAAATAGCAGCAGAGAAGACGGGGAGTCAGAGACGACACTGATTTCATCAGGTTTTGGACGAGCCTCGACCAACCCAACGCCTCTGTCATGTCAGAGAGATGACAAGCTCTGCACAGCGAGGTGCGACAGTGTGGGCTGTGACACTGAGGACAGATCACCTTGCTTTATGATTAAAACCAAAAAGAGAAATCATTCATAGGTCACATTGACAGTCGATGATCCAGTCAGTCCTTCGCACAACAGTACAATCATACAGGAAACACATACACATTCATGCACATGAACAACACATGGTTACACGTACACGCACACTCTTTATATTCTAAGTAGGTTGGTGAAGTACGGGGAGTTAAAGCTGATTAACTTGACCACATTATTGATTAAAGCCACTGTCAATAACATACGTCACATCAGAGTGTGTATAAAATTCTCGGTCGGTGGGTTTGTATAAAAAACAGACGTTGAAGTCAAGTATGTGAAAAACAAAAGAAAACATTTGTATATGTTTTCTAATGGGGTTTGTTTGCATATAAAATGTACATTCTAGATCATGCAGTAGCACCATGGTGTGTTGAGGTCACACTGGGTCTCAAGAGACCCTCTACTTCCTCCGGCCACAGTATTTGCCCTGGCATCCTGCAACTCCACCTGCAGCAAAGAACATCAGGATTACAGGTCAGCCTTTTCTAAGAATTCACAGGAGATAATGCCAGTTCACACACAACTGTTCTTTTATGCAGCCTGCCTATGTTGTTTGGTCAAACTGACTGGAGTTAGTAAACGTTCTTTTACCTCTGTAGACTCCTCCTCCTCCTCCTCCTGCACCACCAAGGAAGGCCTGCAATGGACCGTACTTTGCTGCTTTGGCTGAAGAACATCACAAATAACAAATGAATCAGCTAATTACTTTAATTAAACACACCCTAATGCTGTATACATGTTTAATGACCTGACATGTCCACCTTGCTGTTATGGCCGAGTGGAGTTTACGACTCGTGGATGTGTGGTGCTCGACCACAGCACGCACACGGCAACTACACTGTTCACAAGCCTCCCAGAGAAGCTGTTATACACTAAAGACAGACGGTGCTGTATATTACATTACGGATTGATTTAATGACGGAAACTAGGAAATCATGTCACCCCTTTAAGGTCCACTTACTAGAGTTTTCCAGAGCTTTCAACCACATCTCACAATCAGCAATGCTAGTAAGTAGACCTTGAGTTTTGAATATTTTGTCAAATGTTTGGAAATTAAATTTCTAAATGTTTTAAATGTATGAGATGTTAAGTAAAGGGCTGCAATAATAGTTTCCCCTCTGTGGTTCATAATAATCAGACTGTATGATGTCACTGGCTCACACAAAAGTCTTCCCATGAAATACCATCAGGGCCGTCTCACTGTTAACGTAGCAACGCATGATTTCATATCCCTGTTAAATTGAAAATAACAAGGATTAGCCACACCATATTGTATATAACTATTAATAATGATGTCCAGCTGCTGAGCCTTCATTCATTTGATAAAAGAGAATTTGTAAATTCCTATCTGTGTAAGAGTCAACCAACTTCTTTCTTTACAGCTCCGCTGATTGGTTTTCTTAATTTAAATCTCAATCCGTGGAGGCAATATGGTGTATTATTGTGTGTGATGTAATCCTACGTGGGATCCATCCATCCAGTCAATCACAAGCATTCATCCTCACATTCAAACATACTGCGCGGGCAATTTGAGTAACCGCTCAACCTAACAGTGTCTTTGGGCTGAGGGAGGAAACTGGTTCACAAACCGTTGAGGGGAAAAATAATTAAATTAATTCATAATTCAAAGTACATTCACACAGGTGCCCTCGAAAGCTGTCGATACATCAGATACTGTGAGAGATCAAAGCAGTGACTTTAGTTATCTAAGAAACCAAACGTGTTTCTATAAAATAATCCCACCATTCGTAATCTCAGATGTTCAGGAAAATGCAGATTATCATGAGTTCATTGTGCTGGTTGTGCCGTGCCATCTGCACTGACAGGCACACACGGTGATAACCCACCCTTTTCCAATCTCATCCAAATAATCTGACATGTTGCCAACGAGCGGAGAGAGAAATTGGAAAATGCGTTGAGGTGCAAGGGACACTTTTATGACTGATACCAGTTATTATCACTTTCTAATGTGGGGTTTTTGGGTGCATGGAGAGATGTGTGTTTCGTACCTTGTTGAGGAGTCAGTGGGGCTGGAACATATCCACCTAGACAAATGAGAGATGAGATAGCACCATTAGAGGGATGCCAGGACGAAACCTCTTTGGATCTGTCACAGTGCTTGATATACAGTATTTATCCTGGCCAGCAAGTGGTGAGGAGAATCTGTGGACATTAGTAATAGATCACATGTCCCTTTGATCTGCTGAGCTGTCTGATCCAGAGATGCTGTCAGTGAATTCAAGTAACCAGATTTGCATAAACAGTGATGCTTTCCCTGTTTTGTTTAGTTCAAGTTTAGCAGAGGGATGGCGCTTGTCACTTTGACCATTTGAATAGCATGACCTCTAAAACAGAAAAAGAAATCTTCTGATGTATTTTGCAAATGGGAGGAAGATTAGATTAAACATCAATATAATTTCTATTTGCTCCCTTGTCTATCGTAATCCAATTCATCGCTCTGTAATTAGGTGCTCGGAGGAGAAAAAGGCAGGTCATCATTATTCAATTCTCTTTTGCAAAGTCAGCTTCCCATGTTTACAGTTTGAGATATTAAAAATGAATAGGATATAAAGCCCTTACTGCTTGCATGAGCTAAATACATCAATAAGAATAATTTATATGTATGACTTCTATGTGTGCTTTCTATGTGTTTTCATGATTACATTTAATCATCTCATCTCAAATTGTATTGGAAATATCTCGAGGTTGCAAGCTCTCATGTCAACTGGCAAAATGGTAAAATAAATCATGAGCCATAAACTAATATGTTTAAAATGTGGATTCCATAATTGGATGAGAATAATTTAAATGGAGGCAGGTTGGCGAATGTATTTGGTTACATGTTTGACTTCCAGCAGCAGCAAAAACAATGATCACAAACTATGAATGAAAAGGGTTTAAAAACCGTTCAGTAACTAGTAACTATACTGAATTTGAAAATAAATCAAAATCAACAATAAACCAAATAAAAACGATGTCCTACTTATTATGTTAAAACCATTGCTTGTTTTTTATGCATTTTACATCACAAGAAACTACACTACTGCTCTTCTAAACAAGAACAAGAGCACACGCACACACACACACACACACAGACACCCACACCCACATACACACCCACACATGCCCACCCAACCAGACATCCACCCACCCACTTACACACGCACACACATGTATGCACACATCCACAAACACACACACACACACAAACATACACACACAGCATCCTACTACTGTATTCTTCCTTTACCTCCACCTCCTTAAGATAAATGACCCTATTCTGTTGTCTGTCGGGTCCTTTCACTGATTTATGACACAACCGATGGTCCCCAAAGTTCACTACTAGAAATTATGTCTACCACAAAAAAATATTATTTGTCTCTATACTGACTCATCAGCAGAGAACATGTGCACAGGAGAAGCACCAGTACCTTGGTAGTACTGTTGGGGGTAACCTCCTCCATAACCAGGAGCCACACCTGCAAAATGAAAAAGCAGTTACCATGGAGACTCATTGACAGTACAATGTTACCAGTGTGTAAACTGACAACATGAGTTTGACCATTCAATATAATAATAAGTGTTACCAGGTAATCTAGTAGCATTAAACATCATCAGATTAATTGTGAATAAATAACCTCGTAGATGCAGTACATACAGAGAATATGACAGCTCAACCTATTTTTATGGAATCCAATAATGATTCACATTTTGGCAAAGCTCCCTTCTCTACTGGCAAATGAGGAAAGCTATTAAACCATCCGTGGAAGCATTTCACACAGACACATATCTCTCTGGCTATTGGGAGGAGGATTAGGGCTATGGGTGTTAATGCCTGTATAGTATCTGTGGGGCAGGGAGAGGAGGATGAACGGTCGGCTGTTGCTGTGTGATTACACTCATCCTCACTGATGGGCGAGGAAGAGGAAAGACCAGAAGCTACACTTCTCAAATGTGTGAAGTGTGTTGTGGACAGCTGAAGTGAAATGTGGGCCATATTAACCCCCTGTTATGTCTTCTTTTGTTTGTTTAAAAAAGAAAAGCTAGTTATACAGGAGGAAAGGAGCAAATCAATATCTAACAAGCATGCGGCGCTCCTCACCTTGCTGATAGACACCGCCACCTCCAAGATTGCCATAGCCTGTTCAAGTGAAAAGCAAATAAATAAATCAAGATATTGTGTTTATTCTTATGACTTTGTGTGCAGTGGGTATAACTCATTATCAGATTTTTGGTTTCTATAGCTGTTGTCATTTCTATCCCTGAAGTGACATTTAGCCAGTGGCTCAGATGAGGTCACTTTCATGACCTCTTCCAAACGTCCTCTGGCAGAGTTTTGTTTTCAGGGCAGGAATCTCCGGGGATTTGAGTTATCTTCAACCAGTCACACTTTGATGTTGCATACAGTATAACTATAACAGATATCAGTCTTCATCAGGAAATGCTGTGTTGTTGACTCGCTTGGTGTACAAATTCCTAATGGTACTGTGATACTTCAGGGATTACTGCCTTTGGTGGAGCTGGATTCTTCATTAATACATGCGTTTTTCTTTTGGCACATAAAATACTTGATAGATTATGGTCATACTGCAAAAGCTTCAATAATACAATAAATGTCAATACGTTCATTCTTATTTCTTTCGCGGAATCACTGTCACGATAAAAGGAAACAAAACATGTCTAACACTAGATTCTTAACTATACAACAAAATCTTCTAGTAATATCAAAGTGGGAAGCAGGGATCATTATGGATCTTCATGTACAATGTTTGCCAACATCTGTTTGCCAAAAGAGCTTTTCCAATTATAATAGGACTTTCTTTATGTTTCCATGTGCTGTTACACTACCTGGTCTGGGTGGTACAGCTCCAGCACCAGCACCTCCAACTGCAGAAGGATAAGTCAACCCACCTGTCACAAGAGAAAAAGCTTTGGCTTAGATGTGGTAGTTAAGACTCTCTTAGATAGTTCTCCCATAGCGGTCCTGTACATAAAAACTGGAAAATGAAAACATCAGTTGATTTCCTTCATCACAGTATCCAGCAGGTTTCTCCTTCCTGAAACTAAGCCCCATACAAAAACTTATCGGCGTGCAGTTTCCTGCACAGGAAGTGCGGTGCGATGCGATCTCCTGACCAACCGTCACTTTGAGCACTGGGCAGAACGTTCTAGTTTGTTTTTTTAAGTCGGGGGAACATTGTGTCGCAGTGCTGTCAGCCTCCTCTCCTCTCATACATACCCTGGCCATAACCATGATGATATGGCCTGTATCCCCATGAATCAGGATGACAACGAAAAGTAGTTTACAGTTTGTGTCGGGGGCTGCCTCATTCAAGAAACGGCAAGGTTTAAACAAATCTTTTAATATATATATATATATATATATATATATATATACATCGAAAGGATTTTTTTAATGATTTTACCATGAAAGGGGCAATACGTGTTTATGCTATATGTTTCCCCAATAACTGACACTTGTGTCTATTTTTTATGGGGTTAAGAAAAAAAGTTCTGACCTTGATAACCACCTGCTGCCAGTGGGATTCCTGCTCCTGCTCCACCCACAGATATAAAGCACAACACAACAGTGTATGAGCCTTCACATAGAAACCACACATGATACGGCCTCAGAACCACGAGGAACTGAAGCACAGACAGGATAGAAACCACAGCCACTACAATGTCATCCACAACTATGCATGTTTGTAGAAACAGGGAACTCGCCTCCATAGGTTCCACCATAAGGATAGCCACCTCCGGCTGGACCGACACCTGCTCCTGCACAAATGGAGTAAAAGTGTTAGAAGACTGGAAGTGTGAAGATTGTAATGAGGAATATTCAGTCAAAACAGAAACAGAAGCAAATAAACAATTCTGATTGTGATTTAACTGAATATTCCTCATTACAATCATTCATGCTGGCTTCATCCTCTGCAGCTACATCTTCCCATTAGAATAGCTTCAATGAAAAAGCACTGCACTAGTTATTGAGTTATGATGTTTAAAAAATAAAAATAGACTTTAATGTAGACTTCAGGTACAATCGTCTCATTTTGAGATTATTAGTTTGTTGTTTTCATTCATAATGTTATGAAGGCCACAATACTTCCCCTCTCTGTTACACTCAAAAGTATATGTACTATGTATTGTTACTTTATCTTGATAGTGTCCAATGTTTTAACATGTATTTGACCCTATAATGTATGTTATAGACAGTATTATTCAATGTTTCTTGGTTTGTTTTATTGTGCTATATCGATGCTCCTGCAGCCAACCAAATTTAAACGATAAGATTTATCTTCATATTTGACTGATTGAGATGGACTAAATGAAATGCAGGAAAAACACCTTACATTAGGTCTCGAGTCAATCTCAGGTAAAATAGTGCAGAATAGCTGAAATACTGTACAACTGCAAACCTGCTGATGCACCGTTCAGTCTACTGGAGGTGTAATTGAGAAGGTGAAAGGCCTGATGCAGCTTTTCCTCATATATTACCGCCGTTTTTATTGATTCAAGTTGAGTCATTAACTGTCCAGACAGAATGTGCACAGTAAGATAAATACAGTCTGTGAAAGCGTGATCTATAACAGTAAATAAGATAATACAAAGTGTATTGATAACATCATTAGGATGCTTTGATTTAGAAATGAAGACAAATAAAAATACATTGACAAATCATACAAATCTAGATGTATGAAAGTGGGTAGATATTTACAAATACTGGGTTTCACTTCTGTCAAGACATTATGAATCATTTAACAGGTAGTCCCACACCTGTGCTCTTCTTCTGCTGCAGAGTCAGATAGATATTTTTTATAAAAAGTAATACTGAATATTCAGTCCCTAAATGAACATGAATGTTGATAGTGTGGCCGTGGAATGAGCAAAATCAACTATTTGCATTGCGGGACTCAAGAAGGAGAAAGTGGGTTATGTTGCAACGAGTACAATATTGTACAGATCAGTTATGACTAATGATTTGTTCGCCATCATTACCTGGTAAGAATGGTTTTGGTGCTTTGCCACCAGTGCCAACACCAACACCTGGAAACAGCAACGTTCAGTTTTATTATAGCCACTGACTGCAGCCGGGACTATTGACCACAGCTGTTCACTGTCTTTGTCTCCACCGTGTGGCCAGATGGATGTATTGCACCACATTACAGTTTTTGAAAGCTTACCTCATTTTTTCTGAATTCTACACACAAAAGGAAAAACTCCACACATCTCCTGCAGAATAAAACTTTGCATTCAAAACAATATGTCAATATGTGTTTTAGCTTCACTGCTAAAGCACGGATGTGTGTTTTGAAAAAAGTGTGGTTTAGAACTGCAAGCTTAGTGTAAAGCAGGAGATATGGCTGTTCTTACAATGGGTTCAGGGGTTGGTACATAAGTTACAGGTTGTGATCATAATGACTCAAGGAGCAGTATTAACATGTAAATAATTTAAAACAATTGTAAGTCTGTAAGTCAAACATAGCTCAAGGGCTAAAAACAACATGGAGTTCTTAAATCAATAAAAGTATAAATATTGGCCTACCTCCAGGTTGTTGGACTCCGGTTGCAACTAAAAGAGAGAAGAAACTAATACATGAGCTATGTATAACATGTTTTTAAAGAATACAAATGAAGACAAAAGGACAAAAACATACACATCAGAGAAAGACAGGCCATCTCAAATGGAAGGGACCTATTGTGGTTTAAGGTGAAAGAAATACAACTGAATACAAATATAGTATTAATACTAAAGAATGGTTTATCGTTCAACTGTATGATGTTTCTAAGACTCAACTGCAACTAAATTACTTTGATTACATGTATGAAACAGATTTCTATTAACATTTAATTCTCGTACATATAATAATTGACTCGTGATCATTTTTCATCATCAACAATGAGATTAGTCGATATCATAGTGTGACGCATATCTGTTACATTAGTTAGTCTCAGGTAATAACAGATTGTTTACACTTACCATGCTGACCTTGGCCTGATGGACCAACTAAACACAGGAAAGAGTTACATCAGTTAACATCCTGCATAAAATATGGTAACTGATGAAGGGAGAGCAATCTCATTAAGGATAAATAAAGCCTAGACATAAAAAACTACATTTACTACAAATATTACAGAATATTGTAAGTAGATTAATAGATCATATAGAATTCAGATGCAAAAGAAAAGGAAAACTGCTCTTACCACCAGAGGGAGCTACAACACCTGCTCCACCTTTGACGAATAAATACACAGTATTGGTCATTTATCGATTGACTGATAACAAGATGTGCAAAATAATTATTTAGAGTTTTTTTGTTGTAAATTGTAATATGAGAAGAAAAATGTTGTGACATATTTACCAACACTTGTGCCAGCTGTGAAATAACAAAAAGTATCATCAAATTCCGCTGTGTGTAGTAAGTATATATTCAGTATAATGATCATTAAAAAAAATTATTTATTTGTGTAAAACTTACCACTAGGCTGAATAATTCCACCTGCAACTGTCAAAACAAATTATTAAAACAGGTTAATAATAATAATACATTATTTAATAATTAAATAATGTAAAATATGACCCACCGCCTGTTTTCACACAGTTTGTTTGGTTTAGTCACATTAACAATAATTAAATATACAGTGTTAATGATTAAACTATAACAAATTATAAAAAAGGAAGGTATGGGAAAAACAAATAAATAAATAAAACAAGCATTCAAGATGACACAACAAATAGTGTCAAGACAGCAGGAGTACGTAACTAGTATTCTATAGCAGGGGATTCACAGTTCATTTGCATTCATACCCATATAAAAGTGGAGATAAAATGTCACATTATTATCATGGCAATGGTTTTATGAAATGTAAACCCAGGAAATACATAATTAAAAAATCCCCCGCTGTAGAACTTGAACATAAAAACTGATCAGGAAGAAATGTAAGCATTCATATTGTCAAAAGAACTGTTTAAACATTTGAGAGCAAGCAACTGTGGTAAAATTAAGTTCCAGCATTAACGTATCCATCTCTTCCTTCTGAATGTCTACTAAATGAATGCATTAGATTTGCCATTGTCCAGAAATGACCGCTATCTTATGCATGAAATGAATCAATCAAGCTCAGTGTTAGTGTTAGTAAAAGTAAAAGTACAGGACAAGTAGTCGACGGTTGGTGAAGTGATATCATAGTGTCTGTCTTTACACTCCCAAAATTAAGCAGTATATTATTTCGGAAAATAAGATTTCTACAGTCCAAACAATATTTCAATATTTACAATAATATCCAGACAATCATTAATTTGTAAAATATGAAAATGTAAGTAATTACTGGCCATATAAATTCTTAGTATGTTTTCATATTGAATAATTTAATACAGGTAAACAAACATATAGCAGATTGGATCAAAGATTGTGCTTTTAAGATTTAAATCTGTAATCCTTAAAATGTTAAATTTGGATAATGCTTAAAACGATGACCTGCGAAAGACTTATTTGAATAAACACAAGATTCTTTCTCTTTTGGGAGAAACGATAACATTATCAAATACTGAGAGGACTGTCCCACACTACACCAGAATGGGAAATACATTACAACTCAACTACAATTGAATATATATCAGATACCACAGATTTCACTTCATGGTCAAAGGTTTCATGCAAACAGCACGTCTTACTGGGCCGTGGGACCTCTGGGGTCTTGCCAGTTGCGACAATAGGGGTGGGCTCTGCCAAAAGACAACAGGTTCCAGTTTCATCTATTGTACTTTTAACAGGCACAGAGTGAGCGAGACTAGAAAAGGCAGAAGCTGTGAGGTGGATTATGACACAGCCACAGTGGGGAGGCTGCTAGCTAGAGGTGGTCAATTGCTGGTAGCACTAGCAGTAAAAACAACATGTGAGTGTTGTGGGCAGGAAGTGGGTGAAACAATGTAGAGGGGATACATAATGGAACAAGGTAGAGTGCAATTGCCAAATACAAGTGGAAATTTGTGCTTTCCTTCCCATATCCTTTCTATAGCTACAGTTAAAATATACAGGTGTAAATGTGTGAACAGTAAATGTCCTATAGGAAATGCAGAGTCACTGCACCTGGTTTAGGAGTTCCAGCAGGCCCCGCGTCCTTCGCTGTAAAAGAAAAGAAAAAGAAGAAAAAAAGTCATTCACAATGTAAAACTTATAAAAACATGTTTATCAAAGGAAAAATGAAACTGCATTCTTCAACTTACCTGGCACCAAGACAGCAGAACCATCTGGGCCACCACTGAGAGCTGCACCTGGAGTAGCTCCTGGCACTGCAAGTCCTACTCCAGTGACGCCTCCTGCCAGAGGCACACAGGACGTCAGCAAACTGATGCCACTGTTATCTGCTACTTTACATCACAAACAGCTTTGGTGAAACATCTGGGCATGTAACTGGGAAATCAGGTATGGGCCACCTTACCGAGGTTGGATGGAAATTGTCAGCAGGTGATTTAGGAAATATTACTTTTTCATTAGTACAAGATGACTGTATGATTACCAGGTTCTCACCATATTTTGGTGGCTTCACACCGCCGGGATATCCTGCATGAAAACACACCCTCATCAACATCTTTATCCTGAAACACTTTGTCACTTTGTATGAGGACTAATCATAGTACTTCTACTGCCTTTCCACACACACTGCACATTCAATACCTTCAGCCCCAACTCCTCCCGGTGCAACTCCTCCAGTAACTCCCAGTCCTCCTGTTCCTAACCCTGCTCCTCCTGTAACACCTAATTAAGGAAAGTAAAGCAAGTTAAATTAATTGTACAATACATAAAAATTGTGTCTTACCTAAATTTATACATAATAAAATGAGTATGAATGTGTAGTTTAAAATCTAAGTAGGATTTGATAAAGTAAGAGAATCCGAATCAAGTTATGCATTTATGAATGTGTGATATTTGCGTGCTTATTTATTATACCGTATTTAGCAGCTTTTGCGGCAGCAGAGTATTGTCCACCTCCTTGTCCTGGAACAAAACCAGGACCTACTCCTGCTCCTCCTGTCCCTCCCCATCCTCCTGTCCCAAATCCTACTCCAGCTCCTCCTGAAACTCCTAATTCAGTTTGAACATTGTAACCGTCCTGTCAGAGTTCATTTCAGAAGACATGTCTCAGGCTGTATTTTTCGTGCTGTTTTCACCTACCGTATTTAGCAGCTTTTGCGGCAGCAAAGTATTGTCCACCTCCTTGTACTCCTCCTGCCCGCCCCAGTCCTTCTGTGCCTCGTCCTGCTCCAGCTCCTCCTGAAACTCCTATTGAAGGGCAGTTAAGTAGATACCTTTATTAGTTAACAATTAATAACATTTTAAAATAAGTAGAATAAGTTACAGCAATTATTGTTCCTCCATACTCTCAGTACTACACTATCCAAATCCTGCACCTTTAACAACATACTATATTTACACGTGCAACAAATGGTCTAAGGCTAAGACCCAGAAAGCATCAAGAGGACTCAGATGATTATTCCAATTGGCCAAAAGATATTCACAAAAACTACTAAAAGAAAAGATCTTACCATACTTTGGGGGTTTCACTCCAGCACCAGCTCCATAACCTGCGAGGAGGCAACATTAGGTTTGTGACGGAGAATTAATTTGATCAAATTGTTCAGAAGCAGTAGAAACACTCTCATTGTGCTAAACCTTTTCATCTACTCCGATACGTCTACTCCGATATATCAATTGGATGACTTACCACCATAGCCGCCACCAGGAAGTACCTGCCCTGCTCCCCCTGGAACCGCGCCTCCTCCTAGGCCTGCTCCTGGGACTGCTCCTGGGACTGCTCCTGGGACTCCTGTTTGGGATTTAATAAATAACTAATCTCTGGTACACTGTTAGGAATGAAAAGCTGCTGTCATTTAAGGAAACCAAATTAAATCTACAGTATTATTTATGCATTTAAGACTCAATATTCCAAAACTCGTAATTGGAACATTGGAATTCATGTAATATTGAGTAGACCAGCGCTGCACAAGATAAATACGTCATGCCACACCTGGTAATCATTACACTGGTAATTAGAAATGGTAAACACCAGTCTCACCATATTGAGGAGGTACAGCACCAGCCCCCAAAGCTGCAAAACAACATGCCCAGAAGAGGTTAGATTAAAAAACTAATTAATATTATTACTCAGGTAGATCAAAGGTCTGTGGGGCATGCTTACTTCCATATCCTGGTAAAAAGGGGACTCTTCCAGGAAGTCCTCCTCCACCTGCACCACCACTTGGAACTGCCCCTGCCTCACCTGGACCTTTAATGGAAAACAAATAATGATGTAATCATGCACACTCACTTAACATACTACTTAAAATGCAATGGTTTTGGTATATATATATATATATATATATATATATATATATATATATATATATATATATATATATATATATATGTATATGTCATTTTTCTTTAACAGAAATTGAATTCCAGTTACCATATTTAGCAGCAGCAGAGTATCCTCCACCTCCCAGTCCTCCTGCTCCTCCCATTCCTCCTGCTCCTCGTAGTCCTCCTGTTCCTCCTAGACCCCCTGTGCCTCCTAGTCCTCCTGTGGCTACATGTGTGGAAAACAAGTTTATGAGCCTTTTTATGTAAAACAAGCTACATGGTTAAATATACTCCATTGAAATGAGTTTGCTGCCAAAAATGAAAAGTTCTCCTTTTTACAGTGCATAAGCAGATGTATGCAATGTATCACTTATTTCTCTTTGGCTTTGCAGCTGAAAGTGTCATCAAGCAGGCTGAATTTAAGTTGTAATGGCTGCCAGGTTTGAGCATTGCCAGGACAATGGAGTTGATGGGCATTTAAAAAGAAGCTATAAAACAAAAAACATGGCCAGACCTTTGCTCAACCCCTCTGTATTCAATCTCAGAGGCTTGGCTTTCCACCTGGCTTTGGTATTATCTGACTCAGACATCTCTGGATACCAGGAATCAGTATACACCCAAAAGAAACACATGAAAAATTTGAGATTTGATAATAGTAATTTATAATGACCATATTTAGCAGCTTTGGCAGCAGCTGAGTATCCACCTGTTCCTCCAAATCCTCCTGGTCCACCAAATCCACCTGTGCCTCCGACTGCACCTGTTCCTCCAAATCCTCCTGGTCCACCAAATCCACCTGTGCCTCCGAGTGCACCTGTTCCTCCAAATCCTCCTGGTCCACCAAATCCACCTGTGCCTCCGACTGCACCTGTTCCTCCAAATCCTCCTGGTCCACCAAATCCACCTGTGCCTCCGATTGCACCTGTTCCACCAAATCCTCCTGCTCCTCCAAATCCTCTTGCTCCTCCAAATCCTCCTGTGGCTACTCCTGTGGAAAACAAGTTTAACTAATGAGCCTTTTTATGTAAAACAAGCTGCATGGTTAAATATACTCCATTGAAATTAGTTTGCTGCGAAAAACTAAAGTTAAAATAAAGCAAATAGGAAGATGCTTTTGTGAGTACAGTGACACACCTTGTGTGGGTGTGGTACTGTATATACTTTCAGAACAATTACCACCACCACAAATACTTTAGTTTTAGTTTCCATATAAGCAGCATGGGTTAAAAACATTTAATATTCACATTTCAACATAAACATTGGATGAGTCAGCCTCGTGTTGTTCAGTTACAGTCTTTGAGTGCAACATCATCTTTTTTTGCAGTAAAACATAATGCCAGTATTACTGTTTATGCTAATAGTTTAAAATTAAGCAAATGTATTCCATCCATACATTTATATTCCATCTACGTACTATACATAGTATAGATACAACCTTTAATAAATCAGGTAATGCCATTGAGATCAGGATCTCTTTTGTAAGAGAGATTTTAGTGAAGCAAAAAAGAATAATGATGTTTCTGCTTTGAATTGAATTTTACCTCTATTTGACAAAAGAAGTTGCAAACCATATTTAGCAGCTTTGGCAGCAGCAGAATATCCTCCACCTCCTCCGAGTCCTCCGCTCCCTAACTGTCCTCCTGTCCCTCCTTGTCCTTCAATGTGGCAAAGGGAGGCCAAGAAAAACACAATTACAGCTGATATTTACTCCACAAAGTATACAGATTGTTATGCTTTGAAGACATGAGTACACATTTTTGAGCTCACATAACAACATTATGTCAAGTAAAAAAAAAAGATGCATATGATCATGCCATTTATACAGCCTACCATATTTAGCAGCTTTTGCTGCTGGTGAATATCCACCAACCACTGGTGCACCTCCCGGTACTCCACCCGGTACTCCACCTGGTACTCCACCCGGTACTCCACCGGGTACTCCTCCTGGTACTCCACCGGGTACTCCTCCTGGTACTCCTCCAGATCAGAGAGAGAGCTTTTTAATAAACCTAACTAAATATTAAATAACTTTCAGGTACAGATTAAGTAAATAAATCAAGAAAAAAGATGATTTTAAATGAGCTTCATGAATTCAAAAAACATGAAAGTTCTCACCATATTTAGCAGCCTTGGACCCAGCTCCATATCCCGCTGTAAACAAAATGTAAGCATAGGGAAGCATAGGATGAGTAAGAAAAAATAAAAAGAAAGCAATTAATTTTTCAATCATGAGGCTGTCGACATGGCAATAGACTTTCAGTTTAGTTTTTTATGTCTTTTGTTGGACATCGTACCTCCTGGCACCTGGCCTGGATACAGTCCACCAGCTCCAGCAACACCTCCAACACCTCCCGCACCTGGAGTATAGACCACAGACTTTAGTAAGACACTTATATGTTCTGTACTGATGTTACACAACTTGTCTTGGTGATAAATGTAGTATGCTACCATATTTGGCAGCTTTAGCCTGAGCAGGTGAGATGGCCCCGGGCCACAATCCTGCACAAAGAAACAGTTATATCTAACCATTGGAGAGGTTAGTAAGACCCAGTAAAAGTTCAGATTTAAGCCATGACGTTCATTGATACAGAATAATGATGCTTTATTAGGTAGTTTGGTAACAGCTTAGTTATTTGCATTTTTCTATGTATTTCTTGTGGATCCTGAGCATTTATCAGGTTTTAATTGTGTTATTAATTTGTTAACTTGATCATGGTTGTCCTGCAACATAAAGTGTATAGATGACAGTGAAAGAGGATCATTCATCAACTTCCTGTCTATAGTGCTACTTTACTTGTGCAGCTTGTTTTTCCTCTATCACACAGTCCAAAAAAATAACGGTTAGCCATGTCGAGATAGTCTAAATAAGAAAATAATGGGGCACATTTGACTGTGGTCTTCCAAAAAGATTGGCAACTATGGTAAATGGTAAATGAACCTAGCTCTTTTCTAGTCTTCCGACCACTCAAAGCGCTTTAACACTACATGACATCATTCACCCATTCACACCCATTCATACACTGATGGGGGGAGCCACCTGCCCATCAGGACTAACTAACATTCACATACCGTAGGCTATGGGAGCAATTTTGGTTTAGTGTCTTATCCAAGGACACATCAACATGGGCTAGCGGAGCCGGGGATCGAACCGCTGATCCTCTGATTGAAGGACGACCCTGTTCACCACTGATTCACAGTCGCCCAAACTATGTCTTTTTATTTTCAAACAACCAACAATTCTATGTCTGGTGTGGGTGACTGAGGCTCAGTGGTCGAACAGGGTGGTCCTTCAATCTGAGAATCGGCTTTTCGATCCCCTGCTCCGCTAGTCCATGTCAATGTGTCTGTTCTGGCGGTGTATGAATGGGTATGGATGATTAGGTAGACCTGATGGGCAGGTTGCACCTTGCATGGTAGCCTCTCCCATCAATGTATGAACGTCTGTGAATGGGTGAATGATGACATGTCGTGTCAAAAGTGCTTTGAGTTGGGGGAGGGGCTAACATAGCAATAGACTTTCAGTTTATTTTTTTATGCCTTTTGTTGGGCAACATACCTCCTGGCACCTGGCCTGGATACAGTCCACCAGCTCCAGCAACACCTCCAACACCTCCAACACCACCCATACCTGGAGCAGAGAGCACAGACTTTAGTAAGACACTTATACGTTCTGTACTAATGTATCGCAACTTGTCTTGAATGTGGTAGGCTACCATATTTGGCAGCTTTAGCCTGAGCAGGTGAGATGGCCCCAGGTCTCAATCCTGCATACAGAAAAAAATTATACTTAATGCAGAAGTTAGTAAATCCCAGTAAAAGTTAAGATTCAAGCCATGTAGTTCATTGATAGAGAATAATTATTCTTTTTTTAGGTGGTTTGGTAACAGCTTAGTTGTTTGCATTTTTCTATTTATTTCTGTGGATCCCAAATGTTTACTAGGTATTAATTGTGTTATTAATTAATTTGTTAACTTTATAATGGTTGTCCTCCAACATAAAATGGCAATAGACTTTCAGTTTATTTTTTTAATGTATTTTGTTCAGTCATGATTTAGAAAACACCACAGCACAGAGACAGCACTGGTAAAAAAGAATACTAATGACCTTCTAATTGGATCAGATAAAGGATTCATCTCTGTACTTGTTTTGTTAGACCTTAGTGCTGCATTCGACAGCATTGACCATGACATCCTATTACAGAGACTAGATCAGTCGATTGGCATTAAAGGTACCGCACTAAACTGGTTTAAATCCTATTCATCAGATTGATCTCAATTTGTATTTGTTAACGATGTAGCCTCAATGACCACCAACGTTAGTCACGGAGTTCCACAAGGTTCTGTGCTTGGACCAATTTTATTTACCTTATATATGCTTCCTTTAGGCAATATTATCAGGAAACACTCCGTGAACTTTCATGGTTATGCAGATTATACTCAATTATATCAATCGATCAAGCCAGAAGAAACCAACCAGCTCGATAAACTTCAACCATGTAAGTCCCTCCATGTAAGTCCCTCCATAGCGCTTATAGTTAGGGCCGGC
Organism: Cyclopterus lumpus; assembly: GCF_009769545.1. NCBI lineage: Eukaryota > Metazoa > Chordata > Actinopteri > Perciformes > Cyclopteridae > Cyclopterus > Cyclopterus lumpus. Next base: position 3,211,543 of record NC_046978.1, read on the forward strand.
TCAGGTTTGTCCTGGTCCAGCCCCTAGCTATGCTGCTATAGGCTTATAGGCTGCTGGGGGACATCTTAGGATACACTGAGCTCCTCTCCTCTCTCCTCTTCTCTCTCTCCTTATGGACAAATTCACGTCTCTTCATTGCACATTACTAACTCTACTTCTTCCCCGGAATCTTTGTGCCTTCTCGCCTCACAGGGTCCATTGGACCTGGCTGTCTCTGGAGCCGGTCCTGGCTCCTTGGCCCTGCCCCCTGATTCCTTGCCCCTACTTCCTGCATCCTATCTCCTGCCTAATGGGCCGGCCTCCTGCCTCCGTGGCCCTGCTGATGCCCCTCCTCGCTTCCTCCTTCTGTTTACATGGATTGTGGAAATCTGGATCGTGGTCCTTGCCTACTATTCCTTATGCATAATTTCTGTCATATTCATTGAATGTGTTGTAACTCTGTAACACTGTTCATTCTGTACACATGACATATATTGCTTTTGTCCATCCAGGGAGACGGATCCTGCTCTGTTGCTCTCCTGAAGGTTTATTCATTTTTTTTCTGTTTTTTTGGAAGTTTTTCCTGATCCGCTGTGAGGTCCTAGGACAGGGATGTCGTATGTGTACATATTGTAAATGCCTCTGAGGCAAATTTGTAATTTGTGATTTTGGGGTATATAAAATAAATTGAATTGAATTGAAATTGAATTGTTGGAAATCATACCTCCTGGCACCTGGCCTGGATACAGTCCACCAGCTCCAGCGACACCTCCAACACCACCCATACCTGGAACAGAGAGCACAAAGAAAAAGTTATATCTGACCATTGCAGATGTTAGTAAATCCCAGTAAAAGTTCAGATTCAAGCCATGCCGTTTATTGATAGAAAATAATGATGCTATTTTAGGTAGTTTGTTAACAGCTTAGTTGTTTGCATTTTTCTATTTATTCTATTATATAACAAAATAATGGAAGGCACATTTAACTGTGATATTATTCCAAAAAGAATGGCTACTATGTCATTTTATTTTTAACCAACCAACAATTCTATGTGTTGTGTGGGTGACTGAGGCTCAGTGGTTGGATAGGGTGGTCCTTCAATCTGAGAATCAGCATTTCGATCCCCGGTTCCACTAGTCCATGTCAATGTCCTTGCCTACTACTAATTATTTATACATTTCTGTCATATTCATTGAATGTGTTGTAACTCTGTAACTCTGTTCATCTGTACACATGACATCTATTGCATCTGTCCATCCAGGGAGAGGGATCCTCCTCTGTTGCTCTCCTGAAGGTTTCTTCCCTTTTTTCCCTGTGAAAGGTTTTTTTCCTATTATTTGGGGAGTTTTTCCTTATCTGATGTGAGGTCCTGGGACAGGGATGTTGTATGTGTACAGATTGTAAAGCCCTCTGAGGCCAATTTGTAATTTGTGATATTGGGCTATACAAAATAAACTGAATTGAATTGAATTGAATGTGTCCTGCCCTCGATGGACTGGCGGCCTGTCCAGGGTGTCCCCTGCCTTCGCCCTATGTCAGCTGGGATAGGCTCCAGCGCCCCCGCGACCCTAATGAGGATAAGCGGTATTGAAAATGGATGGATGGATGAATGTGTCCTTGGGCAAAACAAGTAACCCAAATTTGACCCCGCAGGCTATTCTGGCGGTGTATGAATGGGTATGGATGACTAATTAGGTAGACCTGATGGGCAGGTGGCACATTGCATGGTAGCCTCTCCCATCAATGTATGAATGTCTGTGAATGGGTGAATGATGACATGTCGAGTTAAAGTGCTGTGAGAGGGGGGCTAACATGGCAATAGAGTTTCAGTTTAGTTTTTTATGTCTTTGGTTGGAAATCATACCTCCTGGCACCTGGCCTGGATACAGTCCACCAGCTCCAGCAACACCTCCAACACCTCCAACACCACCCGTACCTGGAGTATAGACCACAGACTTTAGTAAGACACTTATATGTTCTGTACTGATGTTACACAACTTGTCTTGGTGATAAATGTGGTATGCTACCATATTTGGCAGCTTTAGCCTGAGCAGGTGAGATGGCCCCGGGCCACAATCCTGCACAAAGAAAAAGTTATATCTAACCATTGGAGAGGTTAGTAAGACCCAGTAAAAGTTCAGATTTAAGCCATGACGTTCATTGATACAGAATAATGATGCTTTATTAGGTAGTTTGGTAACAGCTTAGTTGTTTGCATTTTTCTATGTATTTCTTGTGGATCCTGAACGTTAATCAGGTATTAATTGTGTTATTCATTAATTTGTTAACTTCATCATGGTTGTCCTGCAACATAAAGTGGCAATAGACTTCAGTTAATTTTTTTATGTCTTTTGTTGGGCATCATACCTCCTGGCACCTGGCCTGGATACAGTCCACCAGCTCCAGCAACACCTCCAACACCACCCGTACCTGGAGTATAGACCACAGACTTTAGTAAAACACTTATATGTTCTGTACTGATGTTACACAACTTGTCTTGGTGATAAATGTAGTATGCTACCATATTTGGCAGCTTTAGCCTGAGCAGGTGAGATGGCCCCGGGCCACAATCCTGCACAAAGAAACAGTTATATCTAACAATTGCAGAGGTTTGTAAAACCCAGTAAAAATTCAGATTTAGCCAAGTCGTTCATTGATACAGAATAATCATGTTTTTTTTAGGTAGTTTGGTAACATCTTAGTTGTTTGCATTTTTCTATTTATTTCTTGTAGATCCTGAACGTTAATCAGGTATTAATTGTGTTATTAATTTGTTAACTTGATCATGGTTGTCCTGCAGCATAAAGTGTATAGATAACAGTGAAAGAGGATCATTCATCAACTTCCTGTCTACAGTTTTACAACTTGTGCAACTTGTTTTTCCTCTATCACACAGTACGTAAAAATAACGGCAAGCCATGTCGAGATAGTCTAAATAAGAAAATAATGTAAGACACATTTGATTGTGGTCTTCTAAAAAGATTGGCAACTATGTATTTTTATTTTCAACCAACCAACAATTCTATGTGTTGTGTGGGCGACTGAGGCTCAGTGGTCGGACAGGGTGGTCCTTCAATCTGAGAATCGGCGTTTCAATCCCCGGCTCCGCTAGTCAATATCAATGTGTCCTTGGGCAAGACACGTAACCCAGATTTGACCCTGCAGGCTGTTCTGGCGGTGTATAAATGGCTATGGATGATTAGGTAGACCTGATGGGCAGGTTGCACCTTGCATGGTAGCCTCTCCCATCAATGTATGAACATCTGTGAATGGGTGAATGATGACATGTCGTGTTAAAGTGCTTTGAGGGGGGTCGGGGGAGGGACTAACATGGCAATAGACTTTTAGTTTATTTTTTTATGTCTTTTGTTGGGCATCATACCTCCTGGCACCTGACCTGGATACAGTCCACCAGCTCCAGCAACACCTCCGACACCACCCGTACCTGGAGTATAGACCACAGACTTTAGTAAGACACTTATATGTTCTGTACTGATGTTACACAACTTGTCTTGGTGATAAATGTAGTATGCTACCATATTTGGCAGCTTTAGCCTGAGCAGGTGAGATGGCCCCGGGCCACAATCCTGCACAAAGAAAAAGTTATATCTAACCATTGGAGAGGTTAGTAAATCCGAGTAAAAGTTCAGATTTAATCCGTTCATTGACACTGAATAATTATGTTTGATTAGGTTGTTTGGTAACGGCTTAGTTGTTTGCATTTTTCTATTTATTTCTTGTGGATCCCGAATGTTTACCAGATATTAATTGTGTTATTCATTAATTTGTCAACTTCATCATGGTTGTCCTGCAACATAAAGTGGCAATAGACTTCAGTTTATTTTGTTGTAACTTTTGTTGCACATCATACCTCCTGGCACCTGGCCTGGATACAGTCCACCAGCTCCAGCAACACCTCCGACACCACCCGTACCTGGAGTATAGACCACAGACTTTAGTAAGACACTTATATGTTCTGTACTGATGTTACACAACTTGTCTTGGTGATAAATGTAGTATGCTACCATATTTGGCAGCTTTAGCCTGAGCAGGTGAGATGGCCCCGGGCCACAATCCTGCACAAAGAAACAGTTATATCTAACAATTGCAGAGGTTTGTAAAACCCAGTAAAAATTCAGATTTAGCCAAGTCGTTCATTGATACAGAATAATCATGTTTTTTTTAGGTAGTTTGGTAACATCTTAGTTGTTTGCATTTTTCTATTTATTTCTTGTAGATCCTGAACGTTAATCAGGTATTAATTGTGTTATTAATTTGTTAACTTGATCATGGTTGTCCTGCAGCATAAAGTGTATAGATAACAGTGAAAGAGGATCATTCATCAACTTCCTGTCTACAGTTTTACAACTTGTGCAACTTGTTTTTCCTCTATCACACAGTACGTAAAAATAACGGCAAGCCATGTCGAGATAGTCTAAATAAGAAAATAATGTAAGACACATTTGATTGTGGTCTTCTAAAAAGATTGGCAACTATGTATTTTTATTTTCAACCAACCAACAATTCTATGTGTTGTGTGGGCGACTGAGGCTCAGTGGTCGGACAGGGTGGTCCTTCAATCTGAGAATCGGCGTTTCAATCCCCGGCTCCGCTAGTCAATATCAATGTGTCCTTGGGCAAGACACGTAACCCAGATTTGACCCTGCAGGCTGTTCTGGCGGTGTATAAATGGCTATGGATGATTAGGTAGACCTGATGGGCAGGTTGCACCTTGCATGGTAGCCTCTCCCATCAATGTATGAACATCTGTGAATGGGTGAATGATGACATGTCGTGTTAAAGTGCTTTGAGGGGGGTCGGGGGAGGGGCTAACATGGCAATAGACTTTCAGTTTATTTTTTTATGTCTTTTGTTGGGCATCATACCTCCTGGCACCTGACCTGGATACAGTCCACCAGCTCCAGCAACACCTCCGACACCACCCGTACCTGGAGTATAGACCACAGACTTTAGTAAGACACTTATATGTTCTGTACTGATGTTACACAACTTGTCTTGGTGATAAATGTAGTATGCTACCATATTTGGCAGCTTTAGCCTGAGCAGGTGAGATGGCCCCGGGCCACAATCCTGCACAAAGAAAAAGTTATATCTAACCATTGGAGAGGTTAGTAAATCCGAGTAAAAGTTCAGATTTAATCCGTTCATTGACACTGAATAATTATGTTTGATTAGGTTGTTTGGTAACGGCTTAGTTGTTTGCATTTTTCAATTTATTTCTTGTGGATCCCGAATGTTTACCAGATATTAATTGTGTTATTCATTAATTTGTCAACTTCATCATGGTTGTCCTGCAACATAAAGTGGCAATAGACTTCAGTTTAGTTTTTTATGTCTTTTGTTGGACATCGTACCTCCTGGCACCTGGCCTGGATACAGTCCACCAGCTCCAGCAACACCTCCGACACCTCCCGTACCTGGAGTATAGACCACAGACTTTAGTAAGACACTTATATGTTCTGTACTGATGTTACACAACTTGTCTTGGTGATAAATGTAGTATGCTACCATATTTGGCAGCTTTAGCCTGAGCAGGTGAGATGGCCCTGGGCCACAATCCTGCACAAAGAAACAGTTATATCTAACAATTGCAGATGGTGCAAGCATGTTGAGATAGTCTAAATATGAAAATAATGGAAGGCACATTTGACTGTGTTCTTCTTCCAGAATAATTGGCAACTATGTCTTTTTATTTTCAACCAACCAACAATTCTATGTGTTGTGTGGGCGAGTAAGGCTCCTTCAATCACAGGATCTGTGTTTTGAAGCAGAGAGCACAGCTCAAAGGGCTAACATGGCAATAGACTTTCAGTTTAGTCTTTTGTTGAACGTCATACCTCCTGGCACCTGGCCTGGATACAGTCCACCAGCTCCAGCACTACTCAAACCTGGAGCAGAGAGCACACACTTTAGATACATATATATTCCGTGACACCTAAAAACTTAAAAACATTACTTGAATGTGTAAGATACCATATTTGGCAGCTTTAGCCTGAGCGGGTGAGATGCCCCCGGGTCCCACCCCTGCAGAAAGAAAAAAGACATTACGTCTTTTCTACCATTCTACTCCATATAACTGAACAATACAGTCGTATAAACACACACCAGTTCCAACAGGATATCCAGGTCTTGACTCAGGACCACCTATTCCTCCCACAGCGCCAACATTTCCAAAGCCGTAACCTGAAACATTGTAATGTGATGCATCATTATTCATTGAGCTGATGCAACAGTTATACCAAATATTTGCATCACATTTAAAAAATGTATTTTCACCAAAAGGCAGTTTGCCACCTCCAGGTTTTGTTCCATAGCCACCTGAAGAGACACAAACAGCATTTGAAAGAATGATGAGCCATGTGTGCATACACACATGATCTTAGGCAGCAAAGGATTAAAGTCAATACTAGGAATATTTAACCGGTTATGAGTACCTTAAAACTGTTGACTCTACATGACCTATATAAGCATACGGCAACAATTGGCTTGCCATGTTTAGAGAGTAATTCTCACATACAAATATAAAACATACCAGCTTCTCCAGATGTCTAAATATAAAAAGAATGTGAGCCACATTGCAAGAATGTGTTAAACACATTGCATGTACACTGAAAACCTCATGTTTAAGTATGGCTGAAGATTGGGGTCAAATGTCTGGCCATTGTCTCTTTCCATCTCTACCATCATCATTTCCTCTTAACCATCAAATATAGGAAAAAATGTCAGATAATAACCTATAACATGTTAAACGCATTGACACCATTTCAGTGATCATAGAGCAGTGATGATGTGAGGACAATGATAAAATAGTAGTTTAAAAAAAAAATCCCACTCAATAAAATGTTGTAAACCTGTCATCCTTCCATTTATGGGATTTTACAGCTGCTTAAGAGACATGCGTGGGTTGGCGAGCTTAATATATTTTAGCAAAGTTTAGTAGCAGCATGAATTGTCTCATCCACTGCAGGACAAGAAGCACAGTAGCATTGCTGTGGGAATCTCTACAAAGCAGGTAATAGAGGCTTTTGGTGCCATCAGAAAGTGAAGATCCGTAACTAAATGAAAATAACGTTTCTGGGGCCCCTAAGACAAGAGTCCTCTATTTAAAATCAACCAGTGAGGAACCCACCAGAGAAAACCCCAGAGCCGTACCCATAGAGGTGCTCTTTTGTGTAAATGTCTGTATGCTGGAGAAATCATCATCATTATACAAACTGAAGAGTTCAACTTTTGAATAAGACATAGATCCAGATCACACCTTGCCCTTTGGGTGATTTGAGGGGGTATCCGTGGAACACACCGGGCTGCATCGGCCCACCGTACCCGCGGCCTCCTGTGACCGAATAAATCAATTTAAATCCTAATCAGCTAATACCAATAATAATGACAACAATACAAATATATACTGAATATGTGTTTGTAATACAGCAATAACCATAACAAAAGTTACCTGGTCCTTGACCTCCTTGTCCTTGTCCTCCAACTGTATAAAATAAATCACATATTCCAATCAGACACTCAAAGAATGGCCTCACACTCATGATTTTAGCCTCACATTTTCTCAAGCTTGGTCTTAAATAAAATAAAATTCAGTTCAATTTAATTCAATTCAATTAATTTTGTATTGCCCCAAATCACAAATTTGTCTCAGAGGGCTTTGCAATCGGTACAATATACCACCAGAACCCTCACATCATAACAGGAAAAACTCCACAAAAACGGTAAAGGAAAAATCATTGTTTGAATGTAAATATAAGACAAACACTGGCCTTGAAACAAATAAAACCACGTACCACTGTGGTCCAGCAGTATTCATTTTTGGATAAGCTGCATACAGACAAATAGCATTTGTGCATATATAATATTGACTGCTACTTATAAGTAAATTATGTTTGTTAATAAATTATATATATTATTATATCTATTTTTAGTTTTTGTATTTTTTCTATTGAGAATATCTTTGTATTGTCTGTTGAAGGATTGTTCTTTTGTGTATTATCTCTCTCTCTCTCTATATATATATATATATATTTATCAATTTATATACAGTATATATATATATATACATAGTTTTATCTTTGTAGAATTCCTGTACTCCCATGTTTTGCTTTATTATTTTATTATAGAAAGTCAATAAAAACAAAAATTGTCCTCCAAAGTAAAAATGCAAGGCATTCAATGGTGATTAAAGAAATTCAAAATTCATCATGATTAAAATGTTTTATCTTACTTGACTTGGAATTTAGGTCAGTTCCTGTGGCAACCCCAGGCAGAACTCCACGTCCACCAAACCCTGAAGGAGCCAAAGGCAACCCCCACAATACAAGCCTCATTAAATCCATTCCAGTGTTGAAACACTTGACAAATAGTGAGAAATCATAGCTGAGATTAATCTAACTCATCTATGAATAAGACACACCTTGTCCTGGCACCAGTCCACCTTGGTAAAGTCCAGGAATGCCCACACCTGCCAAAGCCAATGAGAGGATAGTCCTTCACTTCTGCATCTACTTACTGTATCTGTGGTGTCTTCGCTGTTTATGTCATAATTTATCAGGGAAATCCTCTTTGAGAATCATAAAATTGGAAATTGGATTTTTAAAATGTGCACATTTTTTCAGAGCCTCTTTCTAGCACAGAAAAGCTATAACAACAAATAAGAATATAGACATTGCTTTTCACAGGCTAGTGTCTGTATGCATGTGTAATGTACATACTAAACATCCATACACCCACAAACCATTATCTATCTATGTTTCTTTTGTTCTGTGTCCTTGCTCTGTCAAAAACATCAAATAAACTGTTGTATTTGCAAAAACAGTGCAAAAGTGCAAAAACAAATTGCCAAGCACATGACCATCCGACACATGCAATTAAATAAATAAATTTGATGTGGCTCTGCTGCCGAGTGAACTGCATCCTGTCTGTCTTCAGCCTTTTGAATTTATTATTGAGTCTACAAAACCTGGCACTTTGGCAGCTTTCTTTCCAGCACCAGCACCACCTCCTCCTGGAAGGCCTGTCTGAGGTATAACAGGCACTGAAAAAAAATTAAATGTTCCTTAGAACATCAAATATATAAATAGTGTGGATAAAAAGATACATATTTCTAAACAACTGTAACTATGAGTCCTGCCTCCCAAGAACTCTCATAATTATTTTTACTTATTTACATTAGGAAAAGTAGTTTTGAGCCCAAGGTGGCTCTTTGTCTGAGAAATCATCAAGAGCCAATTTGTGGTATGAGATGGTGTCGTATTCCTAAAATGGGAGCAGTGATTCAAGTCCTTGGGAGGCAGAAATCACAGTACAACAAACATGAGAAGTGCAAAATGACATTAAAAGAATGAATAAATCGTGTGTGTCTTGCCTCCAGCGGGCACTGCGGCTCCAGTTCCAGCGCCTCCAGGACCTACTCCTGTACCTGTTTGATTTTTACGTCGACATACATAATATAAATATACAATTTCAGGTTTGAGGTCATAGTAATTGAACATCAGCGTAATGAAAACCTTCCAACACAAGAATTATATAGTTCAACATCTCATGGCCGCTAGAGGGCCCTGTGATACTGAAAAGCGGTTATGAGCAGATGTGTGGCTCGACTACCTGCTGGAGAGGTCAACCTCTTCAGCAAGTAGTCAGATTCTTAGACTGACCATTGGTATTGAGAGCACCTAATCTGGCTCTGTCACCACCCCATGAAAACGCAACATGGCTGTTTTAATCTAATCAGGAGAGGCAGCCTGCCAGAATGCATAGCATTTGCCTTGCCTCATCAAATGCCTCATTTCTTTGGCTATCCCGTCATGGAGGAAATTAGCTGTCATCTTCACTTGTAGGGGAGTTTTGCAGAAGGAAAAAACACATTGGTTTGTTTGTTTAAACTTTTTTTGTAAATGTATCTGAAACTCCTCGTCCTTTGCCGGACAGACATTGCGCACTGCCTTTAAGTATGTAGCCTGGGAGACTTGGAATGTTTTGTATTAGCTGTGCTCTTTTGCAGATGAATTAATTGGTATTTTGAGTGTCATGAAATGAGTACACACTGATTTCAAGAAACTGCAGTTTTGTCATTGCCAACTAATACTTTAGAGTCGGCTCTTTGCCAATGTATAGTCCTGGCCATTGTCGGGCCCTCCAGAGGTCATGCCTAATCAGCCTGTCTAATTTCAAGCAAATTATGTGCACATACACTGAAAAAACCACATTGAATTTCAGTAGTATGGTAACAGTAGTATGGTTGATACATTGAACCCAATACACCCAAACGTCCCTCGATAAATCCCACTCCACCATGATCACCTTGTACGCCACACACTTTAAAGTCTGGGCTCTGCGGAAGTTCAAACAGTCCAAGGTTTTCAGGTACACAACAAAAATGTGTTGGCCAAACAGTGTTTACCATGCTGAATTACCATTAATGCAAAACTATCATTTTGGCTTTCTCATATCATGAAAGCATGCAGATCAAGTTCGTACAGTAGTCTGTCATCAAGCCAAGCATCAGCTTACCTCCATATGGTAGCAGATGGCCTCCTGCACCTGTAAGTAGGACAACCAGAATGTCAGCGGTATTCGTCAATACAAAGGATTTAGGAAATAACCCTCAAGGAAACTAATTATTGTGCTTTTTTATGTTCATGTCTCAGCAACAGCTTTTAATGTGGGACAATGATCGAAGCAAGCATGAACCAAACTGAATATTTCTGTGAATGTTACCTATACTGATAACTCATCCCCCCATTTGAACCTTAACGTGATGAATAAACCACACAAAAGATATCGTTTGACATTCGGAAGAGATCATCTTTTTTTAAATTCTAAATAGCATATATACCATTTCCATTCCACCTCTACACAAGAAATATGAGAACCAAACTTGGGTGCCTTGATGCAGGCTTTTTTACTGAAAGGTTGAAACTAAGTAGAAAGCCACATAATATATAGCTGCAACCATCAAAACAAACAACTCAATACAATTGGTACAGGATTAGTGTCTCATTCCAACAACCAATATTACATCATCATGTTTGATGACCCCCAGTTTCCATCATATTTGTTGAGGTTTTAAAGTCCAGAAAGAAGTGAGTCTGCATTTGCTGTTGGCGTGTCCAATGGTAGCATCCATAAATACATGATGTAAGGATTCACATTTAAAGTACATTTTGATGCACAAATCAATGTTACATAAGAATAAGAAGAAACAGCAAATGTCTGATCATAGTTTTCAACAAATTATATGGTCGGCTAAAGCAACATCTTTCCATCTGTCAATTAATAAATACGCTCAAAGTGGCAAATAACTTAAGAGAAGCCCATTCCACCAGGTAGGAGCTCACCAGTGGAATGTCAGTGGGTGATGCTAAATGCAGTACTTCTTCATAAATGTCACACTAGGTCTTAAATTGGAGCTGATGAGTGCCCTTAACTGCCCTTAACTTTGGAAGGTAAAGGATGCCATTATGGGTTTGATATAGAATATCAGCCAATCAATATACAAATCATTAAACTCGTGGCATCAATTAAGGTGGCATCACTACTTTTACAGGACGCTGTTCAATTTCTATCTTTTAGACCATTTCTGCCATCTGCTGTACCTCTTTTAGCAGCCTTCTGTCCAGCTCCTGGGAAAAAGCCCCCTGCGCCGCCACCATAACCACCATAACCACCTAAATTAAAGAAAGTGGCAAAGATGAGTGAGGATTTAAATTACGTTGTTACAGAGGGAATATAATGTTCAAACCGTCTGTCAACTAAATGTTTAATACACTCTCACCTCCTCCATATCCTCCAGCTCCCATGCCACCACCTCCAAGACCACCAGCTCCTAGATGGCCATAACCTGGATGAGAAAGATAGATAGGAGTAGTGAGAATGTACTGTCCAACAAACTGCAGATGAGGGCAAGGAGTCAAAGAAAAGAAGCATAGCTGTACTAATCAGTTCTTTCCAAGACCAGATGTCTGAAACTAATCTATGGGTGGCAGAAGCTTTTGGCCTGACAATTAGTTATATCCAAACTTGGGGTTCTGCTTGCTGACAAGAACACAACAACATGAGAAGACTGGTACATGGAAAAAGTAATTAAAGAGGGAAAGAACCTAAACTAAAATGCTCATCACCTGCTCATGGATTGAAAGACTGAACAATCCTTAAAAGTAGGGGCCCAAATATACAGCTTGCAACATAATGAAAATGGAATATATATACCGGTATATAAAATACTTTTCAGTGCAGTAGGCCTATCAGGTCAAAGTGAGTGCAGGTGGGATATGATTCAAATACAAATGAACTTTTTTCAGATAACTGTCAAAGTGATATATTCATATTTTCTATGGCTAACAAGAGACATGTCGAGCAAATTATTCTCAGAATTGTATTTCTCAGAGTTGTATTGAAAGAAGCTGTGAGCTGAACAAGTTCCCCAATCAGAGATAAACATGTTGGAGTAATGAATGTTTCTGAAACAAGAAGAAATGTGAATAATGCCAGCAGGCTAGTCCACCAAGGAACTTATTTTCCTTAATACATGTAAGCCAAAATATCTGGGGTGAGAACCAGTAAGCATGGGAATAAAGCTGAACAAGGGAGTGGGGGATGTGGTGGGGGATCAGACTGGAGGGTGCAGGTAGGAGGAATGTGCTGGGAGAGACAGAGAGAAAATGTTGAAATGTGGAGTTTCATGACCTAGCTTAGTCAAAACAAATGTGGGCATTGGCCTTGTCAAGGGCTTGGCAAACAGACTGAGCATGCAATGTGAGCCCAGATGCTAAACTAAGCGTCCTTGCAATAATCCAACTGCTTCGAAGCTTTCAGCTCGATTCTCCTCAATTGCTCAACCATTCCCAGATGCACAGTAATCAATTCTTATATGAATCAGAATGATCTTGAACTTTCCCTTTTATAGTGTATCCTGCATTGCCACAAGGAATCTGTCTTTGTTGTCTAATTTTGATCAGTACCACATACTATAAAGATGTAAAATAATTGAAAGGAAACCGACACAAACAAAAAAGTAACAAGACATATGGAACACTGCTGATGTCTGAAACTCTTAAAGCAACTATGTCTGGCTTAAAATGTTGCTTTACAACTGTACCATCTCATCTAGCCTCCAGATTACATATTGTCTCATTCAGTCTGTGAGATTATGCATGTCAATGGAAAAGAAATATAAAGTGTGGAGACAGGCAGGACTGTGGAGACTTTTAGCTTATTCATCCCTCTTCTCGCCCACCTGTGCTTACATGTGCATGACCTGCTCTGGCAGCTAGCTCAGGGTCGACCAGCCTTGTTGAGCTCAGCTCTCTAATTTGAGATTAGGAGACAAGATGCAGATGCAGCCTGAGAGGATGTGTGCCTGTGTGTGTGACCAAAAGTGCATGCCCTGGGCAAGATTTAGACAAGAAGAAAGGAAAAGAAACTTTGCAGTCAGGAAAATAAAACGCTCTCAAGTAACTGAAGGTTGTGTATTTTCAAGGTCAAAGTGAGAGGACATGCTAACAAAATCTGGATCATTGTCGGTTTGGCATCCATCCCCTGATTGTATATTGGGAAGAAGGTAGATTTTTTTATACAAAAGCTCTCTGTTTAGCCATATTTACGCCATCCTTTTCAACTCAAACAAGCATGCTTTTGTTGGCCTACTATTGGTACAGCACGTCAACTCACACAAATAGACCTTTGCTAACATTTACTGAAAGTCAACACCAATGTTCTTGGTTGTCAAAAGCCACAAACATGGAACAGTCTGCACCATGACCCTGATATCAAATCATCCCTTTTCTTTGGTGCTGCTCCTGGTATTTGGTTGGTTGCTGACAAGCTGAAGGATTTCTGTACACTAATGTACTGGTTTATTGTATGACTCTCAAGACATAATAGGAAGCCAGGGAGACCACTTGAAACCCCAACTGCCTTCAGACCTGGACCAGTAAACCCTACAAAAATGTTAATGCTCTGAATACAAAATGAGGAGGACAGAAACCCAATACTACACAGGAGGGGGGACTCAGGGCCAAGGAGATTGGAAGGTAAGTGATGCAGAACTGCAATGCATCATAGTTTCTTCAATTTAGATTTTTTCTTTTAAACCGTGGCAGACACATGGCTTGCTTTCCAGATTCCATTCAGAAAAGACAATGGCTTTCACAGCTGTGCACAAGTGCACCTGCAGATTGCTGAGGTAAAATTTGGGATAGTGTGCCAGTGAATAATTGAGCCCAACATTGGTGATTAATTTGTGACGGCTTGTTTAAGAATGACCTCAGTGAGGGGAACACAAGTCTAGACCTTCTCTAACAAATAAGGAGTCTTGTTTTTAGAGCAATGAAAATCTGCTGAGGGACAGGCTGCCATATTTATTGCCTCTGGTACCATGTCATGTGCATTGGTATTTAAATTGAAGTCTGACACTGGAATAAAAGTGTCTAGACAGCATGACTAGAACGTTCAGTGGCCAGTCATGTTCTCAAACTCTGGTCCAGTACAAGTTATGTATGTGAGCCAGTGTGAACCGACATATCTGGTTTCAATCTAAAAACTGAATTGTCTTGCTCATGCTCCTTTGGGGTTAGGTAAGGTAATCCTCTGTTTCAGAACCAGAGAAATACAAGAGACATTAATCAAAACATTGTCTTCAGCTCTGAGTCTCTTTGTCTTGTTCTCCATCCTTTTCTCCTTTCTCTCTTTCTTTCCTCTCCAAAAGTTGTGAAGGGGTTACGCCAACCAGACATAAGGTGCCAAACAGGAAGCCAAAGGTGAGAATTGAATGATGGATTTGCCCGCTTCTTTCCATCTCCTCCCCTTTTCTCCCCTCTCCCCATCCCTCTACTTTGTGAACCCACTGGGCCTGTTGAAGGGTTTAATTTAAGAGAGCACATAATTCCATGGCAGAGATCCACTGTAACTGAGGCAGACCTGCGGAAAGCAGACTTTGGAATGTCCAGGTCATATTTTATTATTTATTTATTTTAGCTCATATTTAATTAGGCAAACCATTGAAAAACAAATGTTTGTTTTCTGAAACATGACATGAGAATCACAGAAGAAGTGACTCTTTAGCTAAACACCATAAACACACAAAGAGTAAAGAGCATGTTGCAAGAAGCAAAGAGGCATGCTATGGCAATGCAAATGCTGCAATACCACATACAGTGATGGAAAATCTTCGTAAAAAAACTCATCTTCAAAGGCCCTCTGAAGCTCCCCAGAGGATCAGCATGTCACTGTGATTGACAGAAAGATTATGTTCTTTGATTGTGGTCCCAAATACATTTTCACTTTGAAAGCAAAGCCTATCATGTTGCCCTTAACTGCCATGACACCATATTTGTTATCAGTATCAAAATATCACACTGTTCTACTGCCAAGTTGGTGGATGGATTGCATTCTTACGAAGTGACGCAGTACAAGCTGGATCAAACAGAATAATGTGAGCCGCTGTCGTGATTCCAGATCGCGTGAGACAAATGGCCACGTTCAATTTTCCCTTACTTCCTCTCTCCCTCCCTCTCTTGTGACCTCCCATGCTCCTTGTCACTTCCAGTGTCTCTGTGTTGTCAGCCACGGGCACTGAGCTGCGAGAAGCTGGACTGGTCGCATGTTGGACTAATTAAGGATTCGCACAGACACACCAATACACACAAATTGTGTCTCCCACTCTGGCTGGCGTGAGCCAGCCGACTTTGGCGGCAAGCCTTTTATTGAGTTTGCTTTCCTTTTCCATGGAGTCATTGACACTATCATTGAGAGGTCCCAAAGGCTTAGCCTCCCTCTTTGCCAGTAGACCCCAAGTGTACAACTGTCAGAGCTCCAACAGACAAACAGGGAAAGGGTCTAAGGTCTCCTCATATCCTAACATCGTTGCTTTTGGGGTAGCGTCCAGATCCAAATCAGTGTATCCATGGTACGTAGGGGTCATCATTTTTATAAATGTCTATCAGGGACATGCTCTGTTTTGTTATGTTGTAAGTACTTCCAGCGATGAAGCAACTTTGGAGGGTTGGCATGAGAACATATATATCATCTCTGAGGGGTCTCACTAATAGCCCCAAATTAACGTTCACTGTTACCATTAGGAGCTATGTGGATTACAAGCACTGCCACTGTGCCAAACTACTGTAGGCTGCTTTTCCCGGTGATGTCTATGGCTGTCTAACCTCAACAGCCTGAATCCTTGTGAGTCTCTCACCTTCACAAACACATGCTTTACTTCAAACACATCTGTGCCAAGGCCATTACGACTGTCCTTTAATTCAAACTGTTTTCATTTGTACACCATGGGTTACCCCATATCCACTGAGTTTGTGATGTCAGAAACAAGCTATGTTATAAGCTTTCAAGTCGACCAAACACTTTTTCCTAGTTTTAGAGTTGAGAGCCTCGGCTGTGTACTTTTTATCCACTTCTAAAGGCTGAGCCCCTGAGTCTGTCTGAAGAGTATCCCGTATCCCTAACCCAGTGCTCATACCATCGCCCATTTTAGCTTGGCACACACACTAACAGCATGTACTGTAAAACTGTGCAGACAAGGCAAACACACTGCAAGCATTAGAGTGTACAGTGATACACTTCTAATAAGAATATGTCCTGCCTATAAGACTGCCTGAATGTTTCCTGTTCAATTGTGCAAATGATCATCGCATCGGGCGAGAAAAACAGTCAACAAACAGCCATGGTATGTAAAGTTGGCCGAGTGTGTTTCCTCTTCCAGATGGTCCACATATGCATCTAACTGTAATTCTACTGACTCTAAAGCATTCCATAGACAGGCCATGATAATTGTGAAGCCATCTGAGGCATTTCAACATGACAAACATTGGATGTTTAAAAAGGGAAACAAGTACAAATCAAATTGCCATTGACAGTTGAAAAGCTGTTTACCAAATTGTACATTACATGTATGTAGAGGTATTGCACCATGGGTTAACACACCAGGACACCTACTGTATATGGTCAAAGCTAAGGTATTTAAAATAAGGTAACCCAGCAAACATAAATATAATTACTTACTCAGCCACAAATCTACAAAACGGGCCCCCAGTTTTAATAGTTCTATAACTACAACACAGTGATTTAACTGGTGATCCGTCTTCATGGACTCTTTCTCCATCGCTACATAAGCATTACTTAGGGCAAACGAAGCAGGGGAAGGGTTGTGAAAGCATGCTCATGGATGCTCATCAACTAACCCATTGGACATAATACTGGTGGTAACATGCTCACATGATTATTGAAGACCCTAACAACAACACTGGTGACATCATTCAAGAAAAATAGTTCGGGAAGCAACATGCATTTCCAATGAGAACAAACAAGCTGTGATGAGTCGAGTGTGGGGTTAGCGTGACTCTGACAATACAAAAACAATCTCCTCTGCAGACAGTTCATGTTCCAAGATATGAAAAGCTTGACACCGAGACTGAAAATGGGGAGGAAAGATAAGCAGGTAAGAATAGAGAAAAATGCCATCTTTCACACAGTTCTTCTTTTGATTGAATAAGCAACACTTGACTAATGTCATGAGTCTGTGTGCTGAGATACTGTATGTCTCCAAACCAATGTCTGGATACTTATTCAATATTTGTATGTCTGTGTGTGTGTGCACATGTGCTCACATTTGTAATGACACACATATGAACATATTTGCATACACTCACGGTTATAAACATGCAATGTGTGTGTGTGTATGAGACAATTACAGTATACTGTATGTTTGCAAAAATCATCCAAAATGTGAACTTTAAAATGAGTAGAATGAGTGAATTGAGTACAAGCTTGTGTTGGCCACAGGCTGTGAAGACTTAAAACTAACTCTTTTCTCCAGTCAGAAACATCATATCTCTGTCAACTGCAGGAAAATCTAAGATTTTTTGCATTACTTCACATTGTTATGTGAAGAGGCAGTGAAGAGCCAAAATAAAGCAGAAGATAAGAAGTCAGGACTATATCTCAACCTCCAGTTTATTTGGTATACTTATCTAGAGTTTATCAGTCTATAGTACATTAGCCCTGCAATAAATCCTACCTTCATGGAGGAGGTTGTAG
This sequence comes from Cyclopterus lumpus, assembly GCF_009769545.1. Taxonomy (NCBI): domain Eukaryota; kingdom Metazoa; phylum Chordata; class Actinopteri; order Perciformes; family Cyclopteridae; genus Cyclopterus; species Cyclopterus lumpus. The sequence goes on from NC_046978.1 coordinate 3,229,594, forward strand.
TTTGAGGTGCTGCTGAGATGTATTGCATTACAATACTAGGTTGTATGCAGTAATAGGCTCATATTATCAGACTCGCATTGTCAATTTCCAGGTCGGACCAACTGAAAGCAACAAAACTAATACAAGTACGTCTTTGGGCTGGCTGATCGTGGAGGCTCGGCTCTGCTGATGCCAATTTAAGGGAAGCCCCAAATAACCTACTGCCAGCCAGCCTTCAATTTCTTTCCTTTTGTCATTACTATTTTCAATTCAAACACACCTCCCACACACTTGTAATACATAGCATAGCAATAATGAGATAAGTTTCTTATAAGTAGTTGTGTAGACCCTCATTGATCAAAGGGATGGAAGAGTATTTCTTCCATCAGCTATTTGATATATATATAATCTAGGTAAAGACATGCTAAATTAAATTGCTTACAAATTCTGATGGCTCATCTAATTTTTCATTGCTTAAAGATTGATTGGGCAGACAGCATGTTGTCTTTCTACCATCTTCAATCTGTATTGTTCTCAGGGAGACAATTGGCCAGCTAAGCACGGACACATATGGTAGATATCCCACCCAGAAACCTCCTCTCTCAATCTAAAACAGACCATTGTAATGCTAAAATAATACTACACCAAAAGCAAAAAAAGAAACCTCTATGGTTCTTGTTAACTGCCTCAAAATCTTCCTGAAAGTGACAACTTGGCTTCCACATAAGAACTAATGGCAGCTCTCTTGCTGATGTGTATGTCTGTGCATCTAAGAGTAGTTTATCAGTGTTTGGATTTGTATCTCTTTAGTAATAGAAATCCTGCTTTAACGGTCAAAGGTGTGTTAACCTAACTCGCCCAATGATATATTACACTAAACCATCTAAGAAGCTGTCATTGGAAACCTGCAGGCACAACAATTAATGGCAGGGGATTGGATGAACCGTCTGTCAATCAAACTCTTACAGAAGTGAGTCAGGAGAAGAATGTAAACATATTTTCTAAATACTCTCCAGTTCTAATATAACTGATGCTATTGCAGCATCTACGCTAACCTCTTTAGGAGCCACCATTGTTGTCATCTCTCCGTGTGGCCTCACACATACCTAAGCCGCACCCGTAGCTGGCTGGCAGCGTAGCTCATTGGTGTGATTGCGCAATATTCACAGTGCAAGAATCCAACTGTTGTGCAAGATAACAAGTATGTAGGATAATATTAATCCATCCATCCATTTTCATTGGTGTATGATCACCTAAAACAAATAATAATTATGTTTTTGTTGTCTAAGAAAGAGCCCTTTATATATACATAAGGAGGTTTCTACAGTAACCTAGAACGGACAAACCAAACAGGACTGAATAGAGGGGTGTTTCGTTTGTTGCAATCTGCAACCTCACCGCTAGATGCCACTAAATCCTACACAGTTCCTTTAATAAAAAGTGTAAAACTAATTTCGGATGCTGGAAGCATATCTTTTCTTCTGCCGAACACTGAAAAACTGATGCAGATAGATTCAACCGGCCATTTTGAAAGGCTTACCTGCTAGTGAACTGTAGACGTACATTTGTACAGTAATGTAAAATTTCAATGCGGTATGTGAAAAGCTGTCATATCAAAATAAAGATGGAACGCAATTGCCAATATAAAAATGGAAACCAACATTCACAGCATTATTAAACACCATTACAATGCGGATCAGCAGAAAATATCACAAACTCTTATTGAAATTTAAGTCACGACTTTCATTGAAGAAATGTGTGAAACCTTTGCTGACACTGAATTGTGTGTAAGAGTGTTTCTTTTTTTTGTACAGCAGAGACTAGTTAATATTATTACCCCATTGCAGTGATCTAAGAAACACAAGGAGCTGCTTTTAACATTGTATGCCATGCACTATGGGCAGCCCTCTAATGCATACAAAAGTCAAAGCAATACTATGTAAGGTTATGCTGATCCCAGCCAAAATAAACCTCCACCAAATCCTGGATATTAGGTAACTTTCACAAAAAGGCTTTCCTGAAACTCTTGTTAGAGGGCCGGGGCGTGGCACTCCAGTGGGACCTTTCTGTAACCCGCTCCAGGTGTTATCAGGACTATAAGACTATTGCTTGGTTCCTTATCTTTCTAAACACAGAGGTGGGCTGAGATTGTATCAGTAATGCTTACGGAAATTGAAAACGATGGCTAAACATTGCTCAAGCACCAATGCAGCGCAGACTGTGATACAGCAAAGGAAAATATTTACTGTATGTTATCAGAGAGAAGGGCCGTGTTAAATTTCAATACGGAGGTTTCCAGATATTGTATGAGTCTGACGATACAATAACATTAATCAGTGCTCTGGCACCGTTGTTTGGCAGGCGTTGATGGCCATTTGCACTTTGCCAATCATCACTCCCTAATACAGCAGAGGTGTAGGAGTCGGGGAATCTCTGTATGGTCCCACCCAGTCAGGACGTCCCAAACAGCTGCCAAGTCAGTGTAAACGACGAAAACACAGGGGGATAAAAAAAACTTGGTGACAATCAATCAAAAGATTGTTTCTCTTCAGCTGGTGCCCTGCATCTGTGTAGGTCTCCCTATTCTGTTGGTGTGTGAAACATAATGTAGTCTATACATTTTCCTACTTTATCCACCCCATAACAATACATTATACTTCCTTCCTACCAAGACAGTTCAACAGTATATGTAGTGCTGAATAATGTTCCATGTTGTTAACAAACAAATCTGTTCACCGCTATTTCAGTACTGCATTACAGCTATTACTGTAATATACTATACTGTAAGAACATAGGGTTGTGACTACATCTTCAAAGTATTTCATAAAACTGTGTACACATTTTTTTTACAAGGCAAAGTACATATAATATAAAACCTGCCCTTTCTTTAAATGTACACCACTTTCCACAAATGTGAGTACAATGATGATAAATGTACCAACTTACCTGGTTTTGGGGGCTTTCCACCTTGTCCTATAGGGTGAAAACAAGCAAAATGCATGTGAGGCTATGCTTTCGTCCTGTAATATTGAAATATTGTATATGGATGTATGTATATATATATATATATATATATATATATATATATATATATATATATATATATATATATATATATATTTTTTTTTTTTTTTTTTTTTACAGGCAGTGTTTGACACAGTTTTCAACTTTTCAAAGATAGTGAAATTCTTTGTGTCTCTTCTATTCATAGGCATTCGTGCCTTGATATTGACATGTTTGAGAAAAGGCCTGATTACGGGTGATGACAGCAGCTCATCAAGGCAGCTGTATGCTGATCAATCTCAAAACCCGTCAGCTATTGGTCTACAGTTTGATTAGCAACTTGAGACACAAGAATGGAGTTGAAGTTGAGAGACGTCTACAACCGGATTCTTTCATTGGTTAACACTCAGTTTTTTTGCGAATAAAAAGTTAAATCTTGTCCTTCTGCATACAGAAATTGCATTTATATGCTGATATCTGTTTATTCACATTATATGCTTATTGAGTCTGCTCAAACAAAAAAAGTGTCTGCAAGGCATTTTTATCATCTTCGTACCTGCGCCCAGTCCTCCAACACCCAAGCCACCATGCCCAACGCCCCCTGGCACCAGACCCCCTGGCCCCACACCACGGTCTCCACCTCCATAACCTCCTACTGACAAGGTCAAATAGTGAAAGGTGTGATCATGATCAATATTGTCATCGGCATTATCGTTGTCAACAATTATAATTTGCTTATATTGTTTGTGTCATGTTGTCATGTCATTACACTTTAGGGTTATTATTGTTAAGATCCTGATCATTACTTACCACTGAGAAATGTGGAACAGGCCTCACATTTGCAAATCTCAAATCTCATTATTTTCCAACAAACTGGCGAAACAACAGTGGTTGGCTCCACACACATTCATTGTTTATTGCCACAGCAATATAACTATGTTATAATTACAAGGAAGTCTCACCGTGTGTTTCCTTCAGATCTGACTGAAAAAAAGAGTGTTCCCTGAGTGTTGAGAGGAATTTGTCTGGAAAACTATTTATTCCTGTTTTAGTTAACATAACCCATTGGGTTCTTCAACAGAAACAAATTACAAATACCTACGAACAAAAATGTCAACTAATAGTATACAAACATCATAATTGCAAACAACACATAATTTCTTCCTGCAGTCGTGGCTTAAGTACTTGTAGCAGTAAAAAGGTTGCACAGGGTCCAGATTGTTCAGCAAATGAGAGCTAAAGCCATTTCAGGACACTGCCTACAGATGGTAGACTGTTAATACATTGGACTGTGCAATGAAGAGCTTAGAGTTTATCTGCTAGTGATGTGTGAAATGACGAACATCAGATAGAATATCTGGTGTTGAGCATTCAGTACAAATGTTGGAATGGCCATTTGGACAACGAAATCAGGATCCTGGGAAAGCAACCCTGTTATATATACATGACTGAGATTACCATATGGAAAATATTTCATTCATAATGAGCTAAAGCAAACAATTCACATATGAAACTCTGCAGCTTGTTTAAGATCAACCTGGAATAAAGTTCAATAAATTATTGAAAATATAAAGTTACATTTAGTTGAAAGAACTATTGACTAACCATAAGGCAATTAATTAAACATTTGATTCATCATAAAATCCACCAGGTATCAAGTGATCATGAAACATCTATCCAAGACCGATTTTTTAAATATTTTACTATATTATTTCCTCCATAGAAACAAACCAATTTAGTTTTCCTTTCTCCACATCATTGAACCAGATGTGATTGCTATAAACATATTTTAGACAGTAGATGGGGAAACAATTATGAATCTAATGTGTCTTCTACTCACCTGCAGCTTTAGCTGGTTTATAGCCCACGGGGACTCCTCCAGCAGACCCTTGTAAAACAACAATCATGCAGAGTTATGGTAGTCCTGCATCTCATGGCCCAGCAATTTATCATGAAACCAGTTGACTTCCGTCCTACTTTCTCTCAGAACTCCAGGAGAGTATATGCATATTAGTTTTTATATTATGACGGAGCAGAGGTCCATACAGACATATGTGTGCTTTAAAATCTATGTTCCACTTTCTAAATGTGACCATACTGCAATGGAAGTAATACATTGTAAGTTGTTGGTAGTTGATGATGAAAAAAATCCAGTGTTAACAATACACACAAGAGCGAACAACCAATGGTCAACACAAACTGAGCTAGAAGAAAATACACTGACGCCCATACAGTATATGGAACTTTGAGCACAGCATTATTAATACATTTTGAAATGTAAGCATTATGTATTTATGTTTATGAGGTCATCTGACAATCTTACAAGTTTGGAAGGATTTTGTAAATTATGCGTTTAATTTTTGTAAGGGAAGAAATATAGAAATAAATACATACATCATACAGAGAAGAAATATATGAAATCAATACATACATCATACAGGGAGCCGTCACAAGCTATTGATGTGACAATAATCAATACTAGAAAGTTGGCATTTCATTGCTCTGGATGAGTGTTTGTAGTATTGTATTTGAATAGTTTGTGATACTAGGGAAGACAAAGTGCACTAATGGTTTGGTTTTTTTTGCAGAAGACTGAAGCGCATTAACTTTGAGTGAGCCATTTTAAACAGTTGTTTTTTGTATTAGTATAGTATGTACTACTTCTGTGAGTATATTTACTTTTAGTCCAGTTACAGCTTCACAGTCGGTTTATGTTTTAGTAAAACCTCTGGACTCAAGGCAAAGAGACTTGGTTTGTTGTGCCTGTGTTATTTTTCTTTAAACTGTTGTTTTAACAATCATTGGAGCCTCTGTTACCTGGATAGAATCCAGTTCCTGGTCCAGTGCCTCCTGGTCCGATCCCAGCACCAGGTGGCACATACACACCTTGAACACACAACAGAGGAAAAAAAAGTCATCCTCTATCACCAGCACTGTGCACACCCTCAACCCCTACCTACAGCCCCCAGCCTCATTTCAACTCTTTTTGGCTGCAACCCAGAGTAATTCCTGAGATGGTCGTTCTGGATCCCAGACATGGTGGTCTCATGTGTGCAAGAGCAGCAACAGAAATAAAAAATGCCTTCAGTTGTTCTGGGACAGCTAACAGCTAAATCTAACAAGGACGGTGAGCTAAGGCCACACGTGAACATTTATATTTTTGAGGGGGAAAAAAGGGAGGGGCCACAAACAATGATTATGTTTAATGGCCCTTGCATGTGTTAGGAGGCCAATTAATGTAAACCACATGTCAAAGGCATTCATGTGCTTATCAGCTAATACTGTGTGAACACTGTAAGTTTTGTCCACTGAGTGTGTCCAATGGGGAAGAACACATGCCACTGAAGAATGCCAAGAAGCACAAATATATGCAGTTTATTAAAAATGCCTACAATATAGCTCCATTGCAATGAAGAAGGCTTTACCTTTTCACTAACACGCTGTGACATATGTTATGGGTGTGTGCCACAATAGCATCAGTTCTATTGCACTGGTGTGGTTAAGGAAGTGAGCAGTGAGTGCCGATCAATAAATTCATAATCCAGAAGGATACTCGAAGAATCAACTGTTGGGCAGGGAAGTATTTCTTCATGTTGGCTATAACAAATTAGTTTTTATCAGCAGTAGTGAAAATAAGAACAGTTATGGCAGCAGCTGTGGCTTTGGACACAAAATTCCTCCTTGAATGAACATATTGACAGATGAGAGTGAGGTTAACTTTTAACTCATCTTGACTCATTCAGATCTCAGATTTGGATGATGGTAGAACTAATCAGTTTTCTTGGGGTTTGGCCTTGTAATATTAAGGACTTACTGAAGAGCTCTCGGAATCCTGCAGGCTTAAATAGCAATGAAGAATAAATAATAATATCATCAAGCGGCTAAGTCTGTGCAGTGTAATGTGTGTGTGTGTGTGCATGTGTTTGTGTCTGTCAGTTTGTCCATGCCATTCGCTTCATGGCAGAGGTCTCAGGTGCAGCCACCACACCATGGGGGTTGGAGCAATTGTTCTTAATTCTGCTCCTTCACTTCACAATCAAAAGCAGGATTTCCTGTCTCTGCACTGCAAGCGAAGTACGAGGGAGTGTGTGTCTGTTCCAGTTTTCCTCTTGTTTAGAATTCCATCGTGCTACTGCACCACTGTGATAGGGTGCATTAGGTTCATTGTGACTGTGCATCCAAATAAGGCACATTCTGACATCCGCCAAGTGACCTGACCTAAATGTTGAGATTTCTTCAAGATTATCTAAATTATCGTCATCATCATCATGCGCTTATGTTCCTTGTGAACCAGGCCAGGTCATGTTAATGCACTGGAATGTGTGTGAGGGACAAGATTGACTAGACGAGCCAGTCATCTGCAGTCAAGAGGCTGCCACAAGTTTTTGTGATATGATTAATGTTGATGAATATATTTATGTTGATGAATACATTCATGACCATGTATGTGTACTAAACAAGCTTAGCAAACTGGAAAATTGAGTTCAAATTTCTTTCTTAAAACTATGTTATACTGCTTGGGACAGGTCTATTACACTGTAATGCAGCACGATATGTGACAAAATTGTATAACTTGTTAATGTAGACAATGTGATAAAGGAAAGTCAAGGAAGCATCAATAAATTACAGTAGTTCAAAGTTCAGCCCATGTGGAAGCCCACAGGGACATGGTGACTGGGTTAACGTTATGAACTGTGTTTGCTGTGTTGTTGTTTCTTTTGTCTGAAATTGTAATTTACTTTAAAAAAAGCCCATTTTCCCTCCCTGTTTCGTCTTGTAAAAGTCTTCGTGATATCCTAGAATCTCTCCAAGCCCAGTACTATGAATGACAACAATAGGTTAACAACAGAGGTGTTTTACGGTGATTTTTCTTCCTTTAAGGGGGGACATCCTGTTACCTCTTGACACTTTCACATAGTTATAAAATCCCAAATCTAACAAGGAAGCACAGTTGCTGAGAAACTTCGTAACCAAAATTCAGTTTCCAGAGGAATCAAATTTGTATTTAAACAACACAAAAAGGACAATGTGTGAAAAGCTCATAGACTTAGATACAAATCTTTTTCAAAAACAACATATGTGTGTGCAAATGTTTTGGTCTCTCCAATTCCATTGTTTTGAATTTGAATGAAATTACGTATTTTGTGTTTGGTATTGAATCATACCATGTTATAAATGTCGGCCTATAAAGTATAAAGATGTTGATCAACTATTTTTCTGGCAATACAGCCTACATAAAAAAATTAAATGTGGTTCATGAATTACACAGTGTATGTGGACATGTTATACTATACAACACTTTTTATGGGTGATATGGGTTATTGAGTCCATAAATAAAGACAGAATAGAAGAAAAGTTGATGCTAGAACTTGGTTTGTGAATTAGTAAAGCCAAAGTCAATGACGTTTTCTTTCCGCAGTTCATCCCATGTTAATGACAGTTTTTACAATTGCTCTTTGTGAGTTGACGAAGTTTAGTTTTACAATATATCTATACCAAGCTGGTGAGTAATATTATATTACTTTGACCACTTGACATTTACACAACTCTGCACTCTTACACAATTTCCATCACTCTTGATATAATAAAAAAATATTTTGGCAAAGTAATAACTGTTCAGCTGTGTTCAGACTTATCCAATCCCGCAGTCCCCAAAGAGGAGGTTTGGATTCTCTCTTTATAGAAAGCTTTAATACGGCAACCAAGAGCAACAGTGGAGTAAAGCAAACACTGCGGTTGCTGGCACCTTTACATCTCACGTTATCAGACATGTGACAGCTGGCCCACTATCAGCCACCGCGTCCACTGTCTATTTTCCACAGCATGTGCAGGGTGGAAGAGGAGAGTGTGAGGAGTATTAAATAAAGTAACAATTTAAATAGGAAAATCAATCTTCTTCTTTCACCACACCTCAACCCAATCCTGGAACCTATCAGCTATCGGTCAGATGATGGATAGGGGCGATATGTTTTGGGTTCCAGTTTAGCCAGTGGCCAAGACTTCCTTTGACGTGCACTGCTCATTGTTTACGGTCCGATTAGCAACTTGAGACGCTAGATTGGAGTTTGAGTTGAGAGATGACGTGAACAGATTGTTTCACAACTTTATAAGCCCATTTTTAAATCTAAATCATCGTCATGTAGATAGCTGGGGGCTTCCGAGATTGCATTTTGGCGAATGTGCTTTGTCTATTTTGCTCTCCAAACATTTACTTAACGGTTTACCTGCATTTAACCAAAGCCTGCTCCAACGTGATTAGTGACTAATACTCAGACTACAAATGGAAACCAGAGCTCTTCGAATGCCAACATCCTGTCCTGTTGCCCAGATAGATTAACCTTAACTTGACTTTTCTACACTTGCTCAACCTTGTCTTAGTGACACTTCTCTAAAGTAGAACATCGGTTTGAGGTATGCACTGTTAAACAAACTCGGAGCCCACAGATGGCAATATTTTAAAGACTAAGAACACCTGTTTCTAATCTGCTCATTGTTTAATTTGTTTAATTGCTGTCCTGTGGGTGAAGTCTTCCCACGGGAAGCTGGCAAGGTATCATTACAGAATTAGGAAAGACATGGATTTTAAATGTCAAAATAAGTTTGTAACAGCAGCGGACTCTCCTCTATAAGTATTTTAGAGTTGAACAGGTTGAAAGAATATGCCATGGTTGAAGATAACAGCAAGGTGAAATCACAAAAAGCTATAGGAATAATATATTACATTATGACTCCATTCCTAAAACTGATTTATGTGATCATAGGTGCAAAAGTAAAATTGACCATAAAGAGCTACATTCACTATTGTGAGAAATGGTAAATGTCAGACCAAATACAATAGGCCGTGACAGTTGAAAATAAGAGTTATGTTCACTACTGAAATAATGAATATAGGACATGAAGCAAGTTGTTGGCATTGGAACGTAATCTGAATTGTGAGAAAGAACATAACTGAGTAAGAAATAATCAATCAGATTTATGGACAAGACACTGACAGTTCCACTTTTACAATATCCTGGCAAGGAAAAAAGCAGTTTACATAGTTGAACAGGGAAAGCATAAAATCTATGATTTATGTGAAGAGAACCAAATTCATGATCATCCAGTCCAGTCTGCAAACATTTTATGTGGGAACTGGACATATTCTCCAGTACGTGTGTTGCTTAAATCCTCCAAAACATGTACAACATGGTTTTGTTTGGTTTAGACCAAATTATTGATGCCAAAGGCCCAATGTGCAATGTTTACCCCTGCCCTCTCCCACAATGTCTTCATGTCAGAGGATTTTGATTACATTGACGAAATGTGTTTAATCCAAATTTCATTTTATTAACATCTTTTCTCATCAGTTTCTCATCAGTTATGGCTTCTTATAAAATGTATTTTCTATATTAATGTTGTGCCCATGTTGTCATGTTGTTTGTAAACCTAGAAGGATTAGGACAGCAATGGGTCAATAGAAAAACATTCCTGTAGGGAGCAATTTCAGATTGCTGGCCCAGTGAGGCTGCTCGTTGCAGCTAACAGCTGAGTGAGGGCTGCTTGCAGAGTGGCTGAAATTAATAATTTGACTTGATGTGCTTCTTGGTGGAACACTTGGCGGTAGTTGATTGCAGACCAAACATCTGGCTGGGATGCTAGGACTGACAATTTTTTCTAGGACCATACCCCATTTACACTTGTCAATGGAAAAATGGCAGACAAGCCCCGCACTATTTCAAGGGTTGACTTTCAAGGGCGTAATAGGTGTTTTCTATGCAGAGACATTAAAGGAGTGCATTGGGTGTTAGGACTGACATTCATCCACAACCAAAGCCTAAGAGCTAAACTAATTATTAATTGATATGTGTTCAAAAGCGATAGTGCAGACTCGCTATTATGTGAATACCCTAACAGTAACTGTGCACTTGCTGTGTATCTACATATGTAAAAGTGATGCCTTCATGAGAAACCTGTAGTCACGGATTCGTGATCCAACATTCTTACAACTCAGTCATCCATTTCTTAAAGACCTGGATTGTATCACACAGTAAATCAGGTTTACAAAAATAAAACTACCTTTCCTCAAAGATTATGAGTTTAGTGCAAAGGAGTTGGACATTTCCAATGCAGTCTGCTTGAATTACATGTCTATTAAAACAATACATCCACCCCAAACCTCCGGTATTTTCACTACAACACTCTTAACAGTAGTTACAGAAGAAAAGGGTAATAGGAAAAATGTTAGTAATCGCTTCTGGCTCGGTGCTTTGATTCAGAAAATGACTTCTCAGCCAGCCAACATGCTTAAAAGTAAACTGCAAACCGTGGATGGAATTGTCCAATCTCCTAACACTTTACCAGGACGTGTGCCAGAGTAAGACATGAATACATGAAATGACAATTCTTAATAGCAAACCTTGGTCAGTCAGTGGTTGTAACGGCTCTTTACCTAATCTTTACTGAATGGAGGTTACCTCACAACACATTACACAAAACCACCAAACAGCAACAAATGAAAATTACTTTGTGGGTCCGGCATGAAAGAAGTTAAGAAATTCAACAAAAGCTCACTGAGGAAGAACATCCATGTATTGCTCAGGCGGTACTTAAAATGGTCTATTTCTTTAGAGTTATTGAGCACTGGGATGCCAACTGTGTGTGTCACATTAATCCAGTATGCTGTGGTTGGCACTTAACTTTGCCAGAAGAGGAATTCGAGCCAGAGATGTGTCCACAACACACACTACGAAAGAAAGCCTGAAGCATCAATTGCTTGGGCAAACAAGACAATCAGTTTGAGTATCTAACATCTGACAACTAAGGCATGTCATCCAATTTGCACTGTTTGTTTTTAACTTCACATAAAGCCAGGCTAGTGTCACTGATTAATGTATTAAATTCCTCTGAAGTCTCAGGGCTGAACCTTGCCAATGCCAAATGAGGCAAACAGGCTTCTAACAGAACTAAATAAAACGTCCCACAACCCCTTCAATTCTGTGAAGATTAAAAGGAACAGTGCAGCTATATTCCCCTTTTCATCTGCCACTGTCAGTAAAGCTAAACTAATGACTTTGGTACACCAGCTGTATGTTCAGATTTTCTGGAGGAATACAATACATATCAAGTTAAGAAACAGAGAAACATGATACTTGATACACTGGGCATTTACAATGTGAAAGTAAATAATGAACACTGTTGATATAATTTTAAAGAGAATCTGCAAATACCTAATGAGCTGTTTACTTTCCTTTTAATGGGGCAGTAAAAAGCTTGATTAAACTCACAAATTGAGGATTCAATCTCATCTGTCAAATATCTGGGTTTGATTTGGTTATCAAATAAATGTTTTCAATAAATAATAGGGGCCACTGAGCCCTGCGTCAACACAACCTCCTCCATCTCACAAGGAGCACCAGCAAACATACAACAGTACCTGCAAGGTTATATAGGGTAACATTACAGGGGGAATATTTATTAAAATACTGCTTTACAGACAATTGTTTCTAGGACCACACCTCATTTACACTTGTCAATGGAAAAATGTCAGACAAGCCCCGCACTAATTCAATAATTCAAGGGTTGACTTTCAAGGGCGTAATAGGTGTTTTCTATGCAGAGGCATTATACGAGTGCATTGGGTGTTAATGAGGTTAATGTTACTCACAGATAATTGATCCTCGGACCAGCCAAGAAAGTTGTTTTTTCAAGTTAGAGTGTACAAACACAGATGGAACTAGATTGAGCGCCAAAGGTTATAGAGGACAATCTCAACACTCACTTGAGATCAAAGTTTTGATGCAAAGCCAATATTGATATTTGATTAGAGCCAATTTACTCGAATGCACCTCAAAATGTGGCTGACACAAAAAAAGAGAAGCTACATCTGCTACGAAGCGGAGGGAAGAGGAGCAAATACATTCTCAGATGATACAGTCTATGACCTGACAAAAACAGACTGGGTCAATTTTGTTAACATAATCAAACTAGATAGGGGTGGACGATAACATAACTAGGAAATAATGAGACTTTACATGGACAAAATGTTTCTTTTAGAAGTCTAAAAATCTAAACATAATGCATCTTGAAGGACACTGGGCGATAAGGAACACCAACAGCTGTGACTTTTAAGCAAATAAATACACCATACATGGACTTGATTCCATCATACCGAGCCCCAGATGCTCAGCATGTTTTCCAGTTTGGGGCTGAATAACTTAACGCATCTTAGCCAAGACACAGACAAGACAACAACCTAAAAAAGCCAAGCAGAAAGGGGAGAAAAGAAAACTCCCAGGTTGAATGAGAGTGGGAGGAAAGGCATGCTCACTACTCTCTCACACTGTATGTAACATATACGCCATAACTTTAATCTGCACTTGAAGCTAACCCCTCAAATCTGCTTCTTAAATAGACAGAACAGTGCTATTACTTCAAGACTTTCCTTTAAAACCAAGTGGTTATGCTAAGTGGAAAGAGACCATCTGGAGATTCTCTTCCTGAAATGTAGAATATGGTAACAGCTATGTAAACATACATTTTGTATGCATATGTGTGTGTGTAGGATGGGATTTGAAATAACATAACAATGCATATCGTTGACAAAATCATATAGAGAACCATACATGTTTTTTTAATTTAATTAACATTATTATGCATGTATGATGGAGGGTTATTTCATAATATTAAACTCAATAACAATATAAAGCCATGGGACAAAATCATCTGTACCTCACCTCTAATGGACACTTAAATATGATAGAAAGAAAAACTTCCTCTCTATCTATCACTCTTCTTCAACAGCAGTTCTTTAGAGAGATGGAGCACCACTATTCAGGGCTTCACTAAGGGTGCAGAAGAACAGCAAGATCTTTAATTTTTACTATTGCAGCATGTGGCTTTATATGATCAACGGATTTATACCACCAAACCAAAACTACACAGCAATTGTCTGTTTTAAATTATAACTGGGATGAAGCCACAAGAAACACTAACACAATTTAGCACCAAACATCAAACTTTTATTTCATATATATGTACAGTAAATTATACTGCAACATATAAATAATCAATTGTTTATATAATTTGTAAAATGTTTCAATATAAAATAAGTGCACTGATACCTACAGCTGATAAGCATCAGCAAAGCTTTTAAGTGGTTTTATGTCTCAGAGTGACAAAGAGGCAACGATAAAAAATATTTCACCTGTTCTAAGTCTAACATGGGTCAGTTCACCTGTAGCACACACTTACCTCCTTGAAGAGAGGGCTGAATCAGTGCTAAGAGGAAGAGTCCACAGAGGAGCAACAGAATGTTTCTGTTAGCCATCTCGCTCGAAAATGCACCACCCCTCTCCCGATCAGCTGGTTTTATTCTCTGCTCACTAATTACCACAAGCCCGAAGTTTTAAAGAGTGGGGAAAAAGCAGAAAAAAGGGAAAAGATATGAGACTCTACGTAATTAAGAGAGGGCAAAGACTACAGTTCAATAGATCACTTTGCTTGTTTCCCCCTCTATGTCTGCTGTTTTTATTCTGCTCACTCCTGCCAACAGTGCAGATGCTGCTGCCAGCAAGGAAAGAGAGAGAGAGGGAAAGAGTCACACACACACAGAGGGAGAGAGAGGGATAGACAACCAGCCAGCCCCCACACCCCCACCCACCCACCCAAATCATCCAGGAGGAATTGAACTGTCTGCCAAACATTTGTGTGGATACTGAGCATACTTATCTCTAAGAGTCAAGAGAGAGATAGAGCAAATAACATACCTAGACAATTACCTGTTCTCTATGGGCTCATTTCTTATTGGTTGGTTTTCAACACAAGCAGTAACCTTAGTTTTTTGGTTTCTCCTAATCAAGTTATCCAGAGAACTTTGAATGTTGTGTGTCTACACAATATCAAAACAATACACGACAAACTCAGTGACTGTAGGAATATACTGGAACTAGCAGTGCACTGTGCCTGGCTGTCCATGTGTGGAAGCCAGTCCCAGTGCTTCTAATAACCAAATAGGAAAAATGACGGCATCACACACAGATGACCGAGAGCAAAGAACCCGGGAAACATCAGCCTGCTGGTCTGTGCGGTCCCTCAGCTTATGCATAAGGATAATTGTCTTTGACAGTCCTGTAACAGAGATCAAAAGTAGAGCGAGGACCAACCTCAGTGCATGCTCAGCTTTAGTGATTGCTCGAGGACTTGACCCCTGGACCATCAATCATCGTATTATACAGTTTCTTCCCAACCAGTCCTACGTGTGTGCCTTCAACAATAACTTCAAACTAGATCACCAAATCGTGAATATGGCTTGAATATTACTTTTATGGGTTTCCACAGTCAGAGCTCAACATGTTGAGCCGAATATATCAAAGCAGGATTCTCCTCCTACCTGCAGATGCGCTGTCACCTGGCTGTTAGACCTCCATTTCTACATGGCTAAACACTTTCGGCAAAGTATTTTGACAAATGCCTGTTTACGACCTGGTGAACAAAGATAATTGCAAAAAAAAAAGACTCACTGTATTTTCTTAAGAATGGTTTAAGGCTCTACAAAATCAACAAATCACTTAAAGTCAATTTTGTAAACTCTCAACTGATCAACTGATTCATGGATCTTGTGCCGATAGCAGATTTCAATCGGAGTTCAATCACCTTTGTACAATTTCATCATGCCTTAAAATGACCTAACTTGGGAAACGCCTCACCGCAGACAAGCTGTCGTTGTCCATCTTTTTGTTCGGCCCTGGGACACATTTTTGGGATTTCAAGTAGAAGAGGTTGAGCAGGGCTAGTTTTTACTGGCAAGAGGTGCAGCCAAAGTCGTTACTCTCTCACAAACCTGACAGACCGGGCTGTTGCACGCATGCTAATGGGTTCTGCTTTCCAAGACACACAGTATCCTTCATAGCCGTGACGTTCTTCATTAGACTTCTTATTCCCTTATGCTGATTTCCTTAAAGTTAGGTCAGGCGTCCTTACAATATCTTGCTACACTTGTCATGCCACTACTGCGCACATTTCGAGACCTGTGTACAGCATAAATCTACATTTAAAAAATCGTATTACTATAAAAAACAAAGTCAAGCATTATAGTTGGATTGAACTTAAATAATAGAAAATACAAGGGTCTGTTTGACAATATAAATCTAAATGACAAACATCAGTTTAATTAACGAAATGGAACACGTTGTGGCCCTGAGAGCTCAATGCACTGCAAATTAATAAAACACCTGCACATAGACACACAATAAGCAAATGAAGAAACATCTTGACGAACTTGACATCTGTTTGTCATATGGGTTCTCCTTATTAATAATTGCATCATTTTGGTGTTGGGCTTCTTGGTAGTGTGGTTGCTAGCGCCATTGCTACACAGAAACAGGGGCCAGGGTTCGATTCACGGGCTTGACGGGCCTTCTGTGTGGAGTTTGCATGTTCTCCCCGTGGCAGCGTGGGCTCTCTTCCTCTCTTCCTCCCACGGTCCAAAGCATTGGAGCATGAGGTTAATTGAAATCTCAAAATTGCCCGTAACAGTGGATGTGAGTGTGAATGTTTTTCAGCTCCAACACCCGCGCACCTCTGAACAGGATATGATAATGGTTGGATGGTCTATTCTGTATACACAACATCTATTTTACGTCAGTCCGTTCTGGATTTCTCCTCAGTTTGTCTTCCTTGGGAATTTTCCATATTTTACCCCATTAAAGAGGTTTGTTTTTGGAGTGATAAAAAAGGACAGAGGGTTTCATATGCTGCTCTCTGAGGAAAATGTGTGATGTTCGGCTGCATAATCAAAACTGATTTGACTTGAGCTGACAAACCTGGGTATTAACTTACCACAACAGGTTTGTATATAAGCTCATTGAATTGTTTAGTTTGATTCAACAATTTTGTTTTGTGTGCTTTTTCTCAGGGCAGACATGAGATCCCATTGCACTATTGTTGCAACCATTTCATTTATAGCCAAAGACAATTTATAACTGCTATAATATTCCTATAATCATAAATACCGGAATAACAATTTCAAAAAGTGAAACATCTGTTTTTTTCAGTGAACACACTGAATAAGTTCGAAAAAGCAATTACTGCCAATAACAAAGAACATATGAACTGCTCTCAGCTCTTATGATTACAGTTACAACCAATCATCAGGAGGACACTGACCTAATGCTGTATCCTGTAGGGTACTATACTTTTCACATTTAATTTAAGACCAAAAGCCCCAGGTGACTATTCGGTTCGGGAAGCATACGTGTATTCTGGATGAAAGTTGTGTTTTTCTCCATTTATTTGAAAGTCTAAATGTCTATTTTAGCTCATGGTACTAGAATTCCTTCTTTGGGCTGAGTTGAATGGTGTTTTTGCCAAAAATCTGAAATTGAACATAGAATTTGGCGAAGGATTATGAGGAGTCACACAAAACCTACTGTTATTCATTATAACATAAACTGTGAGTTCTTTATAACACTTAAGTTGCTGTAAAGGCTCGACAAAGTGTAATTTGTTCCCCTTTTTATAGATGAGAAACTGATCTTGAATATATACTGTAGTTTGAGGTAGAGTCAAGGGTTCACAAAAAAAAGTTCAATGTCACCATTGAAAAATGTGGTCAGTAATTTGTTGCACATTAATTTTATGTAATTAGTTTAACTACATACTTTATCTGAATTGTACCTTTTTATTTTGAATTAAGAATAGTGGTAGTCAAGTCTAGTGGTAGACTAGTGGCCACTTTATTGTTTGTTTAACTTTAAGAAATGACAAGTGTCTGGCTGGTCTAATATGTGGTTAGAAGCTAGCAGACAAACACAAATAAAACCAATGTGGTCCTCTCACCAGTCCTGACATTGGCAAATCATATCTAGGGTACAGCTGCAAAATCGGTTCTTTCTTCTTCCAGTGCCATGGCAGTGACGCACTTGTGATAAGGAAGAACTACAGAGTGCTACTTCAGCTTCAGTAGCTACGGGGATCGCCATACCACTCAAACATGTCCTTGTACTTGTTTCCAACAGCGAAAAATTGCATCCCAAAATATGAGTGCAGTGAATGTCACAGACAATGATTTAGTTTTTACAGTGTACATTTTACAATGTTTTGGCAGACTGATATTCAGCCGTGTTCAGCCAGAGGGAGGCCGCTCCCGGCTGCAGCGGGGAGGATATAGCCAGCGAGGACCCTCCAAACACCGGCTTGTGGAGCCTCAGTTCAAATCGCCCTCCGAAGCCAACAAACACGGAATCATTCTGCTGTGATGAATGTCAGAGTGGGGAGTTATTGTTGGACGCTGTCACCTACGACAACCCAGAGAGCGAGCGAATATGTTACTATGCATAAAAGTTTTCCTCCACACTCTAGCTGGAGATATCCTAAGATAAACTGGAAAAGAAAACCAAGACCAGTGATATTTGTGTCATTGTGAGAGACGCCAACGACCCGCTGTAGCCGGGGGAAAGAGACCGAGCGGTATAGGGGAGGAAAAACAGCGTATAGGTATTGGCATATTTTTGCATCTTACTTAGTGGATCCAGGATTTATTTTGATTTCTGTCCAGTTAGAACAAAGCATGTTTTCCAATGACTCAACAAAGCAATTAAGCCCAAATTAGTTTCATGTAAAAGAGACATTTGAATTTAAAATGTGTTCGGTTGTATTTTTGTATTTAGGTTTAAGAATATTTCCTTCATTGACATTTAGTGATTATTTAATTTAATTAATTTATCCATCCATCCATCCATCCATTATCACCCGCTTATCCGGGGTCGGGTCGCGGTGGCAGCAGGTTCAGCAGGCCGACCCAGGCTTCCCTCTCACCCGCAGCACTTTCCAGCTCATTCTGGGGGATCCCGAGGCGTTCCAAGGCCAGCCGGGAGATATAATCCCTCCAGCGTGTCCTCGGTCTTCCCCGGGGCCTCCTACCAGTTGGACGTGCCCGGAAAACCTCTAATGGGAGGCGTCCAGGAGGCATCCTGACTAGATGCCCAAACCACCTCAGCTGACTCCTTTCGACACGAAGGAGCAGCGACTCGACTCCAAGCTCCCCCCTGATGTCCGAGCTCCTTACCCTATCTCTAAGGCTGAGCCCGGCCACCCTACGGAGGAAGCTCATTTCGGCCGCTTGTATCCGAGATCTCGTTCTTTCGGTCACGACCCAGAGTTCGTGACCATAGGTGAGGGTTGGAACGTAGACCGACCAGTAAATGGAGAGCTTTGCCTTCCGGCTCAGCTCCCTCTTCACTAAGACGGACCGGTACAGCGCCTGTTTTACTGCTGCAGCCGCACCGATCCGCCTATCGATCTCCCGCTCCACCTTACCCTCACTCGTGAACAAGACCCCGAGATACTTGAACTCCTTCGCTTGGGGTAGGCAGTTTGCCCCCACCTGGAGGGAGCAATCCGCCGGTTTCCGGCAGAGCACCATGGCCTCAGATTTGGAGGTGCTAACTCTCATCCCTGCCGCTTCGCACTCGGCTGCAAAACGCCCCAGTGAATGCTGGAGGTCACGGTCCGAGGAGGCAAACAGGACCACATCATCCGCAAACAGCAGAGAGGCGATCCCGAGACTCCCGAACCGGATCCTCTCCGCCCCCTGGCTGCGCCTAGATATCCTGTCCATGAAGGTCACGAACAGGACCGGTGATAAAGGGCAGCCCTGGCGGAGGCCAACACCCACCAGGAACGTGTCTAACTTACTACCGAGGAGACGAACAAAGCTCCTACTGCAGGTGTACAGAGACCGGATGGCCCGTGCCAACGGGTCCGGCACCCCATACTTCCGCAGCACCCCCCACAAAAACCCCAGAGGGACCCGGTCGAAAGCCTTCTCCAGGTCTACAAAGCACATGTAAACTGGTTGGGCAAACTCCCAGGACCCCTCCAGTAATCTTGCGAGGGTAAAGAGCTGGTCCACTGTTCCACGACCGGGACGGAATCCGCACTGTTCGTCCTGAATCTGAGGTTCGACAAGCGGTCGGAGCCTCCTCTCCAGCACCCTGGCATAAGCTTTTCCCGGGAGGCTGAGCAGTGTGATATCACGATAGTTCAAGCACACTCTCCGGTCCCCCTTCTTGAAGATGGGAACCACCACCCCGGTCTGCCAGTCCATGGGCACTGTTCCCGACCCCCATGCGACACTGAAAAGGCGTGTCAACCAAGACAGGCCAACAATGTCCAGCGCTTTCAGCATCTCAGGGCGGATCTCATCCACCCCTGGCGCCTTGCCACCAAGGAGCTTTTTGACTACCTTAGCGACCTCTGCCAGGGATATGGGTGAATCCACCCCAAAGTCTTCTGGCGCTGCCCCCTCTCCGGGGGACATGTTGGTCGGGTTTAGGAGTTCCTCAAAGTGCTCTTTCCACCGCCCGACGATGTCCCCAGTCCGGGTCAGCAGTTCCCCCCCCCTGCTGAGAACAGCCTGGGGTAGACCCTGCTTTCCCTTCCTGAGCCGTCGGATGGTTTGCCAGAACTTCCTTGAGGCCAACCGAAAGTCCTTCTCCATGGCCTCCCCGAACTCCTCCCATGCCCGAGTTTTAGCCTCCGCGACCATCGTCGCTGCAGCCCTTTTGGCCCGCCGGTACCCGTCAGCTGCTTCAAGAGACCCCTGGGCCAGCCAGGCCCGAAAGGCCTCCTTCTTCAGTTTGACGGCTACCCTCACCCCCGGTGTCCACCACCGGGTTCTAGGGTTGCCGCCACGACAGGCACCGATGACCTTCCGGCCACAGCCCCGAGCAGCCGCGTCCACAATAGAGGCTTTGAACAAGGTCCACTCGGATTCCATGTCCCCAGCCTCCCTCGGGATTTGTGAGAAGTTCTTCCGGAGGTGGGAGTTGAAGACCTCCCAGACAGGATCCTCTGCCAGACGTTCCCAGTTCACCCTCACTACACGTTTGGGCTTGCCAGGTCTCTCTAGCCGAGTCCCCCGCCATCTGATCCAACTCACCACCAGGTGGTGATCAGTTGACAGCTCTGCTCCTCTCTTCACCCGAGTGTCCAAGACATACGGCCGCAGATCAGATGATACGATTACAAAGTCGATCATTGATCTCCGGCCTAAGGTGTTCTGGTACCAGGTACACTTATGAGCCACCTTATGTTCGAACATGGTGTTCGTTATGGACAAACTGTGGCTAGCACAGAAGTCCAACAACAAAACACCATTCGGGTTCAGATCGGGCAAGCCGTTCCTCCCAATCACGCCCCGCCAGGTTTCTCTGTCATTGCCCACGTGAGCGTTGAAGTCTCCCAGGAGAACTATGGAGTCGGCAGGCGGCGCCCTTTCCAGGACCCCTCCCACCGACTCCAAGAAGGCCGGATACTCCGAAATGCTGTTCGGTGCATAAGCACAAACAACAGTCAGAGCCTTACTCCCCGCAACCCGTAGGCGCAGGGAGGCGACCCTCTCGTTCCCCGGGGAAAACTCCAACACAGCGGCGCTCAGCCGGGGGCTCGTGAGTATCCCCACTCCCGCCCGGCGCCTCTCACCCTGGGCAACTCCAGAAAAGGACAAAGTCCAACCCTTCTCCAGGAGCTTGGTTCCAGAGCCCATGCTGTGCGTGGAGGTGAGCCCAACTATATCTAGCTGGTACCGCTCCACCTCCCGCACCAGCTCCGGCTCTTTCCCCGCTAGTGAGGTGACGTTCCACGTCCCTAGAGCTAGTCTATGCTGCCGGCGATCGGCCCGCCCAGGTCTCCCGCCTGGCCCGCCGCCCGGTCTACATATCACCCGACCCCGATAATTCTCCCTGCGGGTGGTGGGTCCACAGGATGACTGCTGCTCCATGTTGTTCTTTCGGGCTGAGCCCGACCGGGCCCCATGGGCGAAAGCCCGGCCACCAGACGCTCGCCGACGAGCTCCCCTCCTGGGTCTGGCTCCGGGAGGGTGCCCCGGTTTCCCTTGTCCGGGCAAGGTGGCTACAATCCGTGGGCTGCTTATCATCAGGGTTTGTTGAAACCCTGATGATTTAATTAATTTAATTTGATTTATCAGACATAGCAAACTCACCACTCTCGTGCATTGCATCCTGGTTCATACAGGCACAGTTGGCGGCTCCGCAGCAGGAGAGATCAGCTTTCTCAGTCAATATAGCATGCACTGGGGAATTTATTTCTTCAGTGGACTACATTTGCTTTCAGCACTCATCCGACATCCACATAGAAGGTGACAGATTTTCCTTTTAAATTGCACAACATCCAGCCATCATTGATTCTCTCTTGGAGATAACTAAGGATTACAAAAGACCATTGCTTTAATGGCTCTCCATCTGCAGGCGCACAGTTGGCAGAGCATCACAACATAATCCACATCAAGCTTCCCAATACTTTTGGCTTCAGTGAAAGGGAAATGAAGTCTATAAAGACAACTTTTGAGGTAACTGCCAGAAATCGTCAACTCACTGAGGTAGAAATATATTAAATTTCAAGGCCCTTGAGATTTGATTTACTACCAGGCACACTAATTACTTCAGTGCTCTAAAACACAATAATCTAGTCTCCCCAGTTGAGCAACCAATTTGAGACCCGCCATGCAACTCGAGTCAAGTTGCAATAGGCCAACCAAAAAAACCTGGTCAACAGCAGTATTGCTCTCAAAACAGACTTGGGTGTATTTTATCCATAAAATTCAGTTATGGAAAAAACTCTCTTTGTCTAAATTATGAATTACTTAGTTTTAGGAAGTTATTAAAATATGACTAATTACTTTACTTTGTTTTCTGACATGAAGTGATGGTCAAAGTCTCACATCATACATCAGCCATGGTGACAGCATGAAGTACAGCAGGGTGTGCTTCAGCATCGAGCACAGGAGGAGGTACTTAATGTAAGTATTAAATTCAATGCACAAATACATGTGAAACAAATGTGCTTTTGTAAACTTGACTATAATTAATGTGGGGTTGTCACAAGCAAGCAATGTAAATGAAGCTAGAAGTTCAGTTGAAAGACCACACTCTTGCAAGCCCGAAATGTATTTCTCATACATCTGCCAATCATGACACCAGCTGTTTAGATCAGCTGATCCCCTCTATCCAATAAGCACAACAAAACAATGACATTGTTAGCCAATCATCTTGCTGCTGTCTCTTTTAAATATGACTGTCTCTCTACCGGGCTGCACGGTGGTGTAGTGGCTAGCACTGTCGCCTCACAGCAAGAGGGAAGCGGGTTCAAGTCCCGGTCGGAGCGGTCCTTCTGTGTGGAGTTTGCATGTTCTCCCCGTGGCAGCGTGGGTTCTCTCCGGGCTCTCCGGCTTCCTCCCACAGTCCAAAGACATGCTGCAGGTTAATTGATCTCTAAATTGCCCATAGGTGTGAATGTGAGAGTGAATGGTTGTATGTCCCTACATGTGCCCTCGATGGACTGGCGGCCTGTCCAGGGTGTCCCCTGCCTTCGCCCTATGTCAGCTGGGATAGGCTCCAGCGCCCCCGCGACCCTAATGAGGATAAGCGGTATTGAAAATGGATGGATGGATGGATGTCTCTCTACCTTCAGTTCATTCATGTTGCTGTTCATGGATCCATCAGCTTCATCCACTCATCATTCTATAAACCACCAGGCCTGGACTCCACGGGGGGGTCTATCTCATTGCTGATCGGGGCAGTCGGCCCTCAATTACAAATCTGCCCCTAGAGTCCAAGCGCCAAAGACTCTGAGACTTTATCATCACATATCATCTGTTAACAATAAACAATTATCCTTTCTTTATCTGACTGCATGGAGCTTACTATTACTCATAAAAGGGAATGTGATTTTATGAACTATTTAAAGTATTAAAAACAGACAATGACTTCATCATAAAGATGTGTATTTACATTGTTCAGATGCTGGAATAATAGCAAATTATTACTTTGAGTTGCTGGCACTTTTGCAAAGAGAAGGTGATTTCAATTTCCAACATGTTTATGCAACTTAATTTAATTATATGTAAATCTTATAGACTATAGCTCCTAATCTCTCTTTCCAACCCACGCGTACCGTTTGTACACAATGTCAAATGGTATAAATTCAACATCTGTTCCCTGAAAAGAAACATATTACTTCTAGTGGTGTCATCATCCACGATTAACTGACTTTTGGTGCCTGTGTTGGTCTCAGGTTCAAACAACTAGTATAAGGATACAGATGTTTTTATTTGTTGTGTATTTATTGTAGCAGGAGGGGGAAATTATTGTTTAAAACATCACACATGGTCTTCTATTGATACAATGAACCTTTGTTCACTGGGTAAGTGTTCACATCTTGCTGTATTGGATCAGCTCTGAGATCGGCAATATCATACGATAAACAGTGACATTGGCCAGCCGTGTTGGGTGATTCTAGCATAAGTGGCATGCAAAGATTCTTGGATCCTCAATTGAGGTAAAACTGACACTGAACAGATTGATTTGAGGTCCATCCATGCTGTATTTGTTATCAACTGTCAAAGAACTTGCCTTCTATCTGCTTATGTCTACAGCGCAGTGGGACACTGCAGAGTGTAAACCATTGCAAACTGGTGCCCGGCTGCAGTACAAACGTCATTCTTTTAATGGTCTGTGGTGTCACAGACCATTGTCTGTGTGTGTTGGTGGTCTACAACCAAAGTGCGATACACACATCCAGACCACGCTCCAGATGTGGTTTATCTGCAGTTAACGTTGCTCCATATACAAAGAAAGTGAACATCAGACCCAGCCTTAGGAACCCAAGGAAAACTGATGAGTTCTGGTAAGAGCCAGAACAGGCAGCGTGATGACTCATGTTTGGCAATAACATCCTCAAGACTCCAACTATTAGAGAGCTTTGCATGCACACAAGTAAACCATCCCAGTCTCTATCCATCCATCCTCTCCTTCAATGTTTGCAGTGACCCTTGAATTCTCTACATGGGATATAATTGCATCAACAGTGAAGCCGGGCTAAGAGTTTGCTTACATATATTGTAAAATAAAGTATTGATTAGGAATGTAACCTTTGCTGTAATTACCATTATTAGTCATTTTATCTATTGAAACTTGTTGGGCTTACGAGACAAATGGGTTTTTCAGTTTAAAAATGCAATATTTGGATACAAAAAATCACCACACCATCCTTTAAGCAAGACCAGTGTATTTCAATATATGTCATTTACATTATTAGCATAAAATCCTAATCCCACTTATGTTGGTCAAAATTGAGATCATGACCATTTAACACAATTATTCATACACTTTGGAAACATGCATTTAGAAAAAGCAATTCAAGTTAGATGCATCAATCTGGTGCACTTTGAGGGAAAAGTGCTGGGCTAGATTTATGCAGAACTGTGTGCTCTAGTAAACCCTTTAATCATAAACCCGAATGTTGTATCAATATTAATCTAATGACACCAAAAAAAGACCAGATCCATGATTCAGGGCCTGGTTGGTTCGAGTGTTGTCCAATGTACTATAATTATCATATTTGTACGATCATTTTTCCCTCTGTACAATGTAAGATCAATAATGCAAAAATTGCCATAATGTATGCCAATTTGGCAAAGTAGTTTAAAGTAGCTGTCTTTAGTCACTGCTTTCTCATTTTATTTCATTTAAAATATGGATCTTTTTTTATACATCTCTTACCAAGAGACCTCTTTACAGTCAATCATGCTTGGTGTAGGCCTGTGTGATGAATGTGACTCGCAAACACAGCTGTCTTATTCTCCCCCTTTGCTTGACATTCATTTGAAGAGATTTTCCGGGCGAGGGGTAAAACATAAACCTTCACCCGGGGGCCTTTTTAAGCCGACCTAGAGCCGGTCATGGCGTGCCACTAAAGAGGAATTGCCGAGAGTCAGTCGGCTCCAGGGAGAGTTCCCACAATGGGATCCTCCCACCAAGCGGTTGAGCATCATTGCAAAGTGTAATTAAACACAATAAATGTTTAATGTTGTTTATCTTGTTTTCATAATCTTTGGAAGCAAACATTTGATTTATTTCACATCTCTAATGCACAGCGCTTAGGAGTGTTATGCACATTTTAGATTGAGACTTTAGAACTTTGGTCAATCACATACCAGGAAGTGGCTTGGTCCATTTTATAGCAGAAAAATGTCAAAAGTAATTAGAACAAATGAAAGCAACGTTATATCATCACAGGACTTTGGTATCGACAGGCGATCATTTTAACAGGGAATAAAACCCATAAATAACAGAAGTTTGGAAAACATTTCCCTTGCCTGGTATTGACAGGCGATCATTTTATCAGGGCATAAAACCCATAAATAAAAGAAGTTTGGAAAACATTTCACTTGCTGAAAGCAAGGGATTTACAGGTTTTAGTGAAAATATTATAGCCATTGTATTGAATGTAATTTCTGAATCTGCACAATGGTTTCCATCACATCATCCATCCATCCATTATCAGCCGCTTATCCGGGGTCTGGTCGCGGTGGCAGCAGGTTCAGCAGGCCGACCCAGGCTTCCCTCTCACCCGCAACACTTTCCAGCTCATTCTGGGGGATTCCGAGGCGTTCCAAGGCCAGCCGGGAGATATAATCCCTCCAGCGTGTCCTCGGTCTTCCCCGGGGCCTCCTACCAGTTCCATCACATCAATCAATTACAAAATGAATGACGCATGCACCACAAAGAAGTTCTCACTTTTGTCTTTTAAAAAAAAGTAAAAGCAGTGATGAATTGCCATAATTCACCGAAGTGAGGCTTAATTTGCAGCTTATCAGAGTGTTTCTCAGGAGAGAGAGAGAGAGAGAGAGAGAGAGGCAGCCAAATTCATGGGCAATATAACATCATGTCAGATTGCATCTAGAAAAAGACATGCTCAGGATACCTCAACCATTAACGGAGATGTTAACATTAACACCATGTTGATGTGGTGACCTAAGACATGGAAAAACTGAAAAAGAAGCAAATTGGAATTTCCTGCTTCTAAAAATGTAAGTTCTGAAAAGTGACTCATTTCTCATGGCTCAGTGACACTCATTTCCAACAAGCACACTAACACACTTCCTTGACATTGTTATAACTTCCTTATGTCCCCCATAATGGAACTCTTGGGGCTAGCTCTGTGGCCAACAATAGGGAGTTCACCAAATGTGATAAGTACTAAGTACATTATAGTTTACTCATTGTGTGTTCTTAATGGGGTGACCATAATCAACGGCAGGCTGTAGAAAGCCCAATCTAAAGACAAGTTCTCACACCAAGTCAAAGTGGGTCACACCCTCAAACGAGACCAAAAATGTGCTGGTTCAAAACAATCAAAATGAACCATGACATTCAACTTGGGAACTCATTCAAGAAATGTACTTTTGTAACCAAATACAGATCTCTCTCTGTTTCTGTCTCTCATTCTCAGCATTTTGTGCATGTGTGTGTGTGTGTGCGTGTGTGTGTCTGTGTGTGAGAATGGATTAGCTGTGTCACTGGACCTGCATGCCAGCTAGTTTCAGTTACAGTATGACAAAAGCTGTAAAATGCATGTTCTGAGGACAGATCTGACAAAAAAAGGAACAATCAGCAACTATGACAACAAACTATTTGACCACTAGGGGGAAGAAATAATCAAAAATAAAGGCACAGCAACAGATCATCTTACTGATAATGTGTTAGCAAACACCTTACTACATGCACATCCAGCAGAAACGGAGCAACAAAGACATCCCGCAGTGATCCCATGTTTCACTTTTTATTTTCACATAGTTAAACACAGCTCTGGGAAATGGATTTTAGTCATAGAGTCATATAAAAGTGCACACAAGGGGTTTGGGACAGATTGCTTAAAATAAAGGCAGCAGAGCAAAATGGATAAGAGCAGCATCTGTTTTTTTCAACATATTCTGACCACACATGGAGACAAACTGTGCTTTGTTGGTCACAAACAAAACACGTTCTACAGGATCTCTAAGGTATCCAGAAGAAAATGGAAATGAATGCCTTTAGGTATATTTGACTATATACAGTGTGTGTGATCTCAGTTCTCGGCTTAGTTTTCCAACATTATGACCTGCATATGCTGAGATCCTGTTGTAAGGGAGAATAATACAACATTGCCAATGATATGCAGTGGGGACACGGACTGGCTGCAGTGGCAAATTAATTATAGGTTGTTCAGTCAACAAATGGTCCCCTTCAGAAAAACTTCTTTCCCGTTAAGCATTTATTACAGTGTCAAACTGTCCTGTAAGCAGTGTATGTTCTGTTGAAAAGTCATTACATTCCCTGTGCAGCTGCTAAAAATTGCATGCCAGATCGGATGTTTACCTAGAGCGAGATCACATCAGATAAAACCCCAGCACTCCCAATATCATAGAGTATGAGTACAATAGCACAGACATTTAATGTACGTCTTTATTTAAATGCATATTTAGCAGACATCAAGCTTCAATGACAATTCCTCCAGCCCCCAAAATGATTATCCTTCTAGTTGTTGGAAGTGGTGTTTTTCTTTGTCTTCTAAAGTTACACATTCTTGCAATAGTTCCACAAAAGCTGACCAATATAACAGTGATGTGTTGTTTGGGAGAGAAGGCCATGTACATTTCATCTGTACTGTATGGGCTCACACAATAGCTACAGCAGGTACAGTGCTGCACTCAGAGTTAACTCCCTGTTACTAGTTACTGTTGCTAGTGAATGAAAAAGTGTTGTGACATATGATTCGAAGCAATAGGAAAACCTCAGTTAAGGAAAAAGAGGACACACTTGAGACACGGCGGGCTGTAACAATGTTGAAAGGGATTAAGCCTAAGGCCGTATCTGTTGAAAATACAGCAGATCTATTGTACAGTCAATCTTTATCGCTATAATAACATTGTTTTTTTTTCAGTCCATGAATTTAATAAAGAATAATAAAACATTTAATATTGTTTATATATGATACAGTATATAGAGTCACATTTGATCAAATGGCACAGTAAGCACAAAATTGTATTTTGATTTTGACATTTGAACTTTACAGGAGCCTGGTCAGTTAAATGATTGACTTTGCACGAGGTACATACAGTATTTGATTGAATTGTGGCCAAATATTAATATTATAGCATGCTTGTGACAGTTAGGCGACTATGGGTCAGTGGTTAGCATGCCCGTCTTTCAATCAAGAGGTTGGCAGTTCAATCCCCGCCCTAGTCGATGTGTCCTTGAGCAAGACACTTAACCCTGCATTGCTCCCCGTAGCTGTGTCTATGGTGTATAATGTAAAGTGTCTTTGAGTATCTAGAAAAGCACTATATAAATTAAATGGATTATTATTATTAGGGGCGCCAGTTTGCCAAACAGGCATTGTTCACTTTAATTGTATTCATATCACCCAACAAAATGTTCACATAGCTAATATACAATATCTTTACATTATCTGCAATAAAGAGCAGGCATGAAACCACAGGTGTTTTAAATATGAGGACCGAAATTACAAATTCTAACGAAATGTTTGGATTTCTTCGAGTCTACCCTAACGCATTACCCACATGCCTTTTGTCTAAATTACCAGAACTACATGCTCTTTAATGTTGGATATTTATGGAGAATGGTCAAGTCAGGAAACTGATCATAATCATTAGGCCTCATCATAATCCTTGAAGGCGCCACACATGTAATTCCAGCCTTTCATTCTTGTAATAATTTGAATTTTTCTCAGCTTCACATTGCGAAACATCCAGCCTGATTTTGCAGCCCTGTTATTAATTATGACCCCTGTTCCCAAATTTCCCAGGAGATGCTGTGCGTGATTAGGTCTCCAATAGAAAATGCATTAGATGGATTATCCAGTGCTTTCCATTTATTAAAAAATATACATACACTTTAATAAGTATTTATTTCACGTTCCTTCCAGTCTGTTTTCATAAGAGAGATTAACTAAATATTTAGAAAGTAGCTGCTAATCAGAGTAAATGTACCATGCACATGTAAGAATGAATGACCCTGTTTCTTTCATTAAATATTGTTGTATTGCACTTTGTAGCTCAGACAACAACATTACATCACTCCTCATATCCCTTTTGTTTTATTGATTAATCTACTTGCATCTATCAGGAAGAGTTATGTTTGAGTAAACCATGTTTTGGTGCATTAAACAGCTGCAACAGTAATGCCACACTATCCACACTTGCATCTACTTGTTCATCTAGTAATGCCTAAAATGATTTTGCAAATGATTGCATCTGTCTATCTGGGGAGAGGGATCCTCCTCTGTTGCTCTCCTGAACGTTTCTTCCCTTTTTTCCCTGTGAGGTTATTTTTGGGGAGTTTTTCCTGATCCGATGTGAGGTCCTGGGACAGGGATGTCGTATGTGTACAGATTGTAAAGCCCTCTGAGGCAAATTTGTAATTTGTGATATTGGGCTATACAAAATAAACTGAATTAAATTGAAAATTGAATGTATGCTGCTTGCCTGACCTGAACACAAGGCCAGGCTTACCACCACGCTGTACTGACTTTGCAGGGGAGGGCCATGCACACCTATTGCTCCTCTATGGGGAGAATTCCAAAACCCTGGGGCCCTGGTCTGGAGCCTCTGTAAGCCCATGCATTGTGTGGGCATTGCCTGATTAGGTTAGCAAGCTTGAGAACTCGATAGTAGTAAGAGTCATTTGTTTGATGTGTGGGAACTGAGCTCTGGATATGACATAACACCCCTTGTCAAACCAATCAATCACAACATTCATTTTCACATGGTTAATTCAATGATTTACTGCTTTGTTATTGTGGAAAATACTGTTTTTCCCACCTTTTGTGCTCAAGTCACATTTTCCATTGATTGTATTTCATGTCTTAAGAAGAAGCAAGCTTGTGGGATGAAAGCGATGACCTTGGTATCTCGTAATCAAAATGGTACACTGTGAGGCCAGGTTTGCAAATGTTTCTAATTTATTAATTTTCCAAGCACAAAATTCAGCCAATACTTACTGGCACTGCTGTTTTGACAGGCATCTCAGGGTGGCAGTGACCGAAAAGGCTTAGGAGTGAACATTTCCTCATGAAACAGATGTACTATACAACAGTAGAGCCCTTTTCCTGACAATCCCTTTGGCCCATTGTTGCAATTGTCTCAAATTCATCTTGCTATAAGCTGGACTGTTAATTTCTGGATGTGGTTCTTGGCATGAACATAGAAATGCTTAATGGGCAAAACCACTGCATAATGTCTGCGATATGCAGTCCACGGAACATGCTCAGGAAGGGTTTGTCATTATTGTTCTGTATGTGAGCTAATTAAGTAAGCAATGCCAGGTCGCTCAGAATGGAAAACCTCCCCCATTTTATGTTCGTCCAATTCTCCTGAAGAGCCTCTTGTTCTCTTGTTTTCCAGCCGCTGTAATCGCCTTGGAGGGAATGACAAGAGGAAAATGTGAACTAAGAGGTGCCCAGGATGTGCCAGTTTTTTTCCTTTTTGTTTTCTAGAGTAACTGATGTCTGTTGTCACAATCTTCTCCATATTCCTAAAAGTGTATTTTTTTATGTCATGTGCTGACCACCATATGCTGATGTAACAGGTGGCATACAGTACATTACTTTGGTAAACACCTATAACTGTTTTATAGGTCCATTATTATCGGGCATTTGCACTTCACAATCAATCTCTACACAAAATCTGTTTTTCAAGACGGTATCACACTGATAACTACATCATAAAAAATAAGGAGATACAGACTGTCAGGAGAAGCAAACTCTATACATCTTACTTAAATGTTAAATGTGCATTACATTTCAGGACTTTGTGTACATGTTTTAATTTTAGCAATACAGAAAAGGATTCAGAATTCTGGAGGCAGCAGACATGAACCTGAGACCAAACATTTTCCCCCAACTCCATACATGGTGCCAAAAAAGATAATT
This sequence comes from Cyclopterus lumpus, assembly GCF_009769545.1. Classification (NCBI taxonomy): domain Eukaryota; kingdom Metazoa; phylum Chordata; class Actinopteri; order Perciformes; family Cyclopteridae; genus Cyclopterus; species Cyclopterus lumpus. Next base: position 3,261,343 of record NC_046978.1, read on the forward strand.
TGCCCCCATATTTTATCAAATGAATTGACTGAATCAAGGTCAGAGTCTCAGTAAGCACAGCAATGTCCGCAGAAGAGTGTTTGACAAGATACTTTATTTGGATCTCTGCTCTGCCGGTCCCGTGCCTCCATCTCCAACGCACTTGATATAGAGGAGAGACACAATACCCCTGATCCCCTACAGCTGAAGCCAATTAGGCCTCTCCCACCTCTGGAGTGCACCTGTCCCCCCCTTCCCAGGGATTCCAGCACTGCGCCCACCCGCTGCACATGCTCCGCCCCGGTGGTGCTGTGGATCATCCAAGTAGGTGGCATTATATGCACCTAGAGCTCAGAGCTCCTCTCTCTCAGATACCACGGACACCAGAGAAACAGACTCCGCCTCCCTCCATGCTTTTTTACTGGTGCTCGGCCCCTCCTCACAGTTTTCTATAATGAGGTCGAGCACCCCCTGTGGAGTCCTGCCGAACAACAGTTCAAAGGGAGAAAATCCCGTGAAGGCCTGGGGGACCTCCCGCACTGCAAACAACAGAGAATCAAGCCTTTTATCCCAATTCCGTTCACCGTTATTAATACATTTACGGATCATGGACTTCAAAGTCTTATTCAGACGCTCCACCAAACTGTCGGTCTGTGGGTGGTAGGCCTACACACTGGTCCGAATAAATGTAATGCCCAGTAGGCTAACCCGTAAAGTTATCAGTGTACGTGACATGAACTGGGTGCCCTGGTCAGTCAGAATCTCTTTTGGGATTCCGACTCGGGAGATGACCTGAAACAGCCTGAGCGACACTCTTTGCAGAAATGTTGCGCAACGGCACTGCCTTTGGATATCATGTTGCGTAATCCACGAGGACTAACACAAAGCAAAAGCGATATCCGATGATGAGATCCATGCCGATTCGCTCGAACAGAACCTCCATTAATGGCAGAGGACGCAAAGCCGCCGTCGGTATGGCCAGGTGGTTTACCAATTGACACTCCGGGCAGGACGTACACCAATGGCGCACATCTGCCCAGATGCCCGGACAATAAAATAGGTCATATAGGTCAATAGGTTATCCGGTCCAGTGTTTTTTCATATCCCATGTGACCAGTGTTGTATCTTTATGCTGCTAGTATAGTACACTGTTGTAGCTGTACTAATTGTGACTAATTCACCGTTAGTCACAAATGCCGGGAGACGAGGATGCGGTACAAGTCAATCTTTTACTGGCGGGCTAATCACACTGCCTGTCAGTAGTCACAGACAAACACAATCGAGCACCGAGTGCTCGATCCAATATACCACATCCCTCTTTTCCGACTGAGAAGTGGCATACGTATCAGTTACCTCAACGGTTAACTCTTTGCCTACCATTAACGCTATGGCATCAACAATAAACTTGTCTTTTCTACTTGCATACTTCAATGGTTAATAAAGCATGTTCTCAATAGACTAATGGCTTTCATTAAACATTACAAATCACTTTCCTGCTAAGCATTCTGGAGAAACATTTAAGCATTTAGAACATTCAACATTCTTGAAACATTTCAGGTTTAAAAGTCCTCATTCTCTATTTTTTATATAAACAAACATTTGAATGACTATATAAACATTCCTGAAATCAGTCATTGAATCTGGCAGGGCGTCTAACCGCTCTGCCGCTCCTTGTGTAGCATGTGGGTGTACTGCCCGTAGTCACAGGAGGAGGGTTGTGTGGTGGCAGGTCATGTGGTGGTGAGTCCACTGACACAGGCGCTTGAGAGGGTTGTACCTCTGAGTTCACGGTTAGTGTCTATGAACAGACTCGGGTGTATCTTCCTCAGATGTCGCCGGTTCCTCCTTTGCGTCCTACCTGCCGGCGTCTGCACAGTATAGGAGCGTGGTTCATCTCGCTGTCGGATGACAACAGCAGGCTCCCAGCCGCGCCGTGTGTGCATGTGTACGGTGTCTCCCGAGGTCAACACTGGCAGGGGCTTTGCATGCTGATCATAGTGTTGATTTTGGCGGAACTGTAGGTTCTGTATTTTGCTGTAAAGATGCTGTGGGACTGACTGCGTCAGCACGGCACTGGAACATGGAAGTGTGCTCCGTAGAACTCTTCCCATCAACATCTATGCAGGCGACTCATTCAGTCCCGTCACCGGTGTGTTCCTCAGTGACAGCAACATTAGATGTGGGTCGGTGCCGGTCTGCGTTGCCTTCTTCAGCGCTTGTTTTACAGTCTTTATGGCTCTCTCTCAGCCATTCCGTTTGAAGAGGGAAAACCTGAGCTGGAGTGTGTGAGTTTGAATTCCCATGACGCTGCAAATGACTTCATCACATAGCTGGCAAATGGGACATGATCACTCACTATCGCCCTAGGAATCCCGTGCCTTGCAAATACAGACTTCATCTGTCAACCAGCTCGCTGAAATTCAAGAATGTCTTAAAGACATAAAAACATGGATGACCTGCAACTTCCTGATGTTAAACTCAGACAAAACTGAAGTTATTTTACTGGGCCCTGAACACCTCAGAGATCAATTATCTGGTGATGTGGTTTCTGTAGATGGCATTGCCCTTGCATCCAACACCACTGTAAAGAATCTCGGCGTTATCTTTGACGAAGACTTGTCCTTAAACTCCCACGTTAAGCAAATCTCAAGGACTGCATTTTTTCATCTACGTAACATTTAAAAAATCAGGCACATCTTGTCCCAAAAAGATGCAGAAAAGCTGGTTCACACATTTGTTACTTCCAGACTAGATTACTGCAACTCCTTATTATCAGGCTGCTCTAATAAGTCTCTTAAGTCCCTCCAGTTAATCCAGAATGCTGCAGCTCGTGTACTCACAAAAACTAAGAAAAGAGATCATGGTGCATAACGGACAATGACTTAAAAATGAAGATTCTCTTAAACTCTGGCAGGGAGATAGATGAGACACAAGATGTCATTAAAAAGGACCACTGGAGATATGCTGTGGTAGCATCACGCTAACTTAAGTCATTTCCAAAATCCTATCCAGATAAGCAGATGGAGGGTTTTTAGTGAAGATGTGCTTATTTTTGTCATCGCTGTCTCTTTCCAGCTGGATGCTTCTCCTGTCCGTGATTTTTGAGAACTGGCAATAGCCCTGTTTGACATCACCCAAAGCCAAACATAGAAGGCAGCAAGGAATGCAATATTAATGGACACCAGCTTTTGAATTATCCATCCCCAGTGGGTACGCAGCTTGAACAACGTTATCTGTACTTGCCAAGCCAGCACAACACCTATAAAGTGGTTGCTGCTCCTGTTATGTGCGCAGCTACAGGACACTGGACCCAAACACCGTCAACGTGGGAAAAGCAACTTTATTGCTCAACAGGATACAAAAAAGTCTCACACACACAAGATCTTCCACGATCTAGACAAGACGAACCGACAAAGGGGAATGACATGAACAGGACTTAAATACAGAGGACTGGTGCAGGTGATTGGACACAGGAGGAAACAATCAGGGACAGGGCAGACAATCACAGGGACAGGAAGTGCAGAGAAACAGAGGACACGAGAGACAAGGACTTCAAAATAAAACAGGAAACACAACAACACTACAGATCCTGACAGCTCCTTCTCCTTTCATCTTATAGATGTCCCAACACAGTCCCCCAGGGTGGGTGGAGGGGAGCCGGAGGCGGGACCAAAAGCCTGGCAGAAGAAGTCCGGGGGACGGGCCGGAGGACGACCACCAGGAGGACTGACCTGCTCCGGAGGACGGGCAGGAGGGCGACCACCAGGCCGACGGGTTGAAGGACTGCCACCAGGCAGATAGACCTGCTCCGGGGGACGGGCAGAAGGGCGACCACCAGGCGAACAGACGGGCTCCGGGGGAACCCCGGGAACAGAAGCCGGAAGCGGCCAGGGTGGCGACCGAACACAGAGAACCTAAGTCGGCTGGGGCGGCAATGGGACAGGAGTAAATGGAGTCTGCCGGGGCGGCGACATGACAAGGGGAGCCGGGGTCGGCCGGGGCGCCGACGGGACACGAGGAGCTGGGGTTTGGCCGGGGCGCCGGCGGGACACGAGGAGCTGGGGTCGGCCGGGGCGCCGACGGGACACGAGGAGCTGGGATCGGCCGGGACGCCGACGGGACACGAGGAGCTGGGAGCGGCCGGGGCGCCGACGGGACACGAGGAGCTGGGATCGGCCGGGGCGCCGACGGGACACGAGGAGCTGGGATCGGCGGAGGCGCCGACTGGACACGAGGAGCTGGGGTCGGCCGGGGCGCCGACGGGACACGAGGAACTGGGGTCGGCCGGGGCGCCGACGGGACACGAGAAGCTGGGATCGGCCGGGTCGCAGACGGGAAGCTGGGATTGGCCGGGGCGCCGACGGGACACGGGGAGCTGGGATCGGCCGGGGCACCGACGGGACAGCATCGGCAGGAACCGGCGTGGACTGCGGCGCAGCGTCGGCAGGAACCCGCGTGGACTGCGGCGCAGCGTCTGCAGGAACCACCGTCGACAGGAACCGGCATTGACTGTGGCACAGCGTCGGCAGGAACCGGCGTTGACTGCGGCGCAACGTTAGCAGGAACCGCCGTAGACTGCGGCCGAAGCAGAACCATGTTTAACGCTTGGAGGGACTCCATCATGTCCCGGAGAGCGTCCTGGGACAAGGCAAAGGAAGCAAGGGCCGGCCGGAAGTCCGACAGGTCACAGGAAGTTGGGGTTGGCCGGAACACAGAGGCGGCAACAGGAACAGGCGAGGGCTGCAGCACGGAGGCGACTGCAGGAACCGGAGTAGTCTGCGGCACAGAGGCGGCAGCCGGAACCCTCCACCGACGCGGTCCGGAGGTTTGCGCCCCCCACTCCGGGGCTGGGCCTGCGTGACCTCTGCCCCTGGGGCTACGAGGCCCCCCATAAGCCCAACGGGTCCCTTCGAAGGGGTTGTAGGCTGGGTTCATCGTTGGTTGATTCGTTCTGTGCGCAGCTACAGGACACTGGACCCAAACGCTGTCAACGTGGGAAAAGCAATTTTATTGCTCAACAGGATACAAAAACAGGATTCAAAAACAGGATACAAAATAGTCTCACACACAAGATCTTCCACAATCTAGACAAGACAAACCGACAAAGGGGAATGACACGAACAGGACTTAAATACAGAGGGCTGGTGCAGGTGATTGGACACAGGAGGAAACAATCAGGGACAGGGCAGACAATCACAGGGACAGGAAGTGCAGAGAAACAGAGGACACGAGAGACAAGGACTTCAAAATAAAACAGGAAACACAACAACACTACAGATCCTGACAGCTCCTTCTCCTTTCATCTTATCAAACAAGTACTGGGTAATACCTGGAGCACAGCTGGGCCTGAGCTGGGCCTGAGCTGCTGTCTGAGCTGGGCCTGAGCTGGTGCTGAGCTGGTGCTGGGCTGGAGTACAATTCTTTTCTGGCCATAGTATCTCACTAAGCAGAAGACATGGAAATATCTAAAACTTGTCACAAGTCCACCCCACTAACAGATATATAAAGACACACACAACAATACCTTTGGGTAATTATGAATTTCCAGTCCACTTAACATTTATATCTCTGGATTATGGCAGAAAACCGGAGCCCCTGAACTTCATAGTAAACACATGTAACTACACAAAATACAACTTTACTTCTCTTTTGCTTTTTATCTTGTCTAAGAAACCAGACACAAAATTGCTACAAACAAATTTGAACTATAACATAATAATAATAATAATAATAATAATAATAATAATAATAATGCATTTAATTTATATAGCGCTTTTCGTGATACTCAAAGGCACTAAAATAATTAAAACATCCTAAAAGCTAAAAAAAAATAAGAATAACTAAAATTACAGGTAAAACAAATAGGGACTTTGTCAGTTGCTCAGACCCTAATAAATAAAAATAATAAGAACATAGAGCAAAACAATCACACATTAAAAGCAGTTCTGAAGGTGGGTTTTGGTGGGTTTTGATTTGCGATTTGAATATGGAAACATCTGCATGCCTTTTTTACACCCACCCATTTGATTGTATCTGAAAATCTACCCAATTGCATAATACCTTAAGGTATTGTAATTGCATTGGACTTATGGTAACCACAGGCTGTATAAAATATTGAAGTAGTCTTCATGACGTCACTCATAGGCTTCTGAAGAGCCATTAAAGCTTGAGGTGGGCAATATTGACGACGACACACACATTAACTTTAAAAATGGGCAAAGAGGTGGATCGTTGGTGGAGCTGAGGTAGACATGTGACACAGAAGAGGAGAAAGCTATTGGCTAGTGACCTGTGGCAGCACCCACCTGTCACTCAAAACGGTCATGCCTTCAGTTACACTTAAGTCTTAAAATACTGTCATTTGAATGGGTGAGTTGTATAACCCATATATAACCCCAGTGTCATTAACAGGGATGTTAGCTAGAAACCAACACTATGTTTTGTACCAGGCTGTTAACATGTTTATTTCTACTGGAAAGTTGGAAAGTTGGACATTTTAATACAGGGATCTATAGGGATTGACTCGCTTTATGAGCCAACCTCAAGTGGCCATTTGAGGAATTACAGTTTTGGGCCCCATCTGTCCTCCCTTAATTTCTTAGCACCGGACATTGCCGCTTGGTGAAATCATCATTGGGAACTAGGCACTCATATCTGCCTGAGTGAGGCATCGAAAACTACATCTGTTTAACCATTATTGGTTCTACTGTTCACCTAATTATTTATGAGAATACATTTCATAACATGCACCTATTGTTTAATAACCACAGATTAAATTACACTTCAATTCAACAGTACCTCAAGGCTTTCGGTGAACAGGTTCATAAAGGACTCTAAACATGGGTTACTGTCTACTGTTATGACCCACTTTGTCAGGTTCATTGACTTTTGGATTTTCTTTGGCTTGCTCTGCTGCTCCTGCCAGGCTTTCTCTCATACTTACAATGTTATCACTGGTCCAGTTTGAGTGCTTTTCGTCTCATCAGTGCCCTCAGCCCCTGTGGTTCGATCTGTCACGACTGCTCAGCTTTGAGAGGCAGTGAAAGCTTGACAGAGTGAAGGATTGTTGGCTGACAGTGACTGCACGTGGTGCATGATCAGTGCAGCCCGTTGGCTCACCTACCAGTAGTTATAGCAAAGGAAAAATACAAGCTGTCGACCATAAACTGCTAATTACTCATGTGGTCGGACACTGAACTATGCATGAAAATATGCATTGAAAATATAAAACATAAATGGAAACTCCAAGTCACTAAATCATGTATGCCACATTAAGCACAAAGTAAAGCACAGTATTGCTGGTCATTATAACCTCAGAGATGTGACACCAAATGTCAACATGATATCAAATAAAAGCTCAATAAAACATTAAAAATTAAAATGAGAACGACAAGGCGTTGTGTTGTTGCTTCATAAATCCTCAGAGTAGAATGACGGACAAAACAAACTATGTTACTGAAAGAAAGCATTAAAAGTCAGAATCAGATTTGTATTATTCCATGTCTTGCCAGGAAAATAACACACACAAATGTGTTTGGTGTAACTACGGCGTTGTACACACCTATTGGACCCTTTCTTAGATTAAACTGCTGCCATGGAGGCGAATGCTTTGATTTGACAGCTCCGAGAGCTCCTGTTTCAGCGTGAAGTGTCTGGTCACATCTGTAAAGATACTACGGTATTGCGATGCTACAAACTGCATGTACTGTACTTTTGATGACTGTCACAAGGCTAGCATCCCAACATTTGGTTAAGTTTAAAAAGTGAAAATAGTTGTAGTGATGAAATTGCACTAGTGAGAGAGAAGGTGTAAACACCGTGGGTTACTCGATCCTATGACTTCGGTGAATCAGTCTAACATGGAGAGTGGAAAGTAAAGAACAGCAGAATTGTATGCTTCGGAGCGGTTCAGACAGTTAGTATACGGTTTAGTTTCTTGTGCTACTGCTATTTATAACGTAAAAGCACAAATATGTACACCTCTAACCATGCATCTTTAAACTAAACGTGAGGTTGAGGAGGACTGTTACTTTACCAGGGAAGAGACATGGCTCCTTCTTTTCACCTCTCAGTGACCTCTAATATATAGAGGTGTCCAACTTCCCTCCTCATTAACACCATGACCCCTGAGGGCTCTGACACAGCACGAGGACTTTAAAGAACTTTGGTCTGATCACTACAAAGTTAATAGTCTGTGGTTCCAGATTTTAAAAAAATCCAAATTCAGCACACAACAACAATATCAACCTTCATGAGGTGTAAAATACTCTGTGTGTTTGTGTCCATAACGTTTCTGGAGGAAATATAGAAAACTTTGTCCAATAATGGACATTTACAATACAATCAAAGCACCATCTAACTTCAGACCTTTACTGGTTTTCAGTAACGGCAATTATAAAAGTACAGTTCAGTATAGCAGCCCTAAGTCCTAACCATCATATCACGAGTCAAAACTGAGCTTATTCATATGTTCTGTCTAAATATTTCATAGTAATCAAGAGCTCAAGAGAAAACATGTGAAACAGCTTATTTTAGACAAAAAAATCATTTGGGCCCAATACAGCAGAGAAACTGATGTAATAAAATATCTCAACATGAGACACAGCCAGAAGGCACGGAGACAAGCAACTGTGGATGTTTTTTTCGTCAGGGACAAATACATGCAGACCGAGAACGAGTGCTGTCATACGGGCAGGAGACGGCCAAAGAGGTGATGTTTTTTGTTTTAGATGTCATGCTTTCTTAGTAACGTCTAGACTTTTGATTTCAAAGGGAACCGTCTTGGCAAATCGAATAGCATTTTTTTAAAATTGAGATTAATTATCTGCATGCACATGTCTGTATGTGTCAACAACTCATTTGAAATGGGTTGATGTTGTCAAGGAAGCCATTGTTCTCATTATACAATAGATCATTACACCATTACACCATCATGTATAAAATTACACAAAATATATATTCGGTTGTGAGGTGCACAAGGGAAATAAAGTGTCATTGTTCCCGATTTCATGTGTCAAAATGTGAGATTACATGAGTTGAGAAAGGTTGCTATCCTTTCATTAAATAAAATGTTAATTAAAACCCAAAATAAAAGATGTTATTGTAAATTACAGTTATAATTATATACAAGGTATGTAATTATAACTGTAATTACATACCTAAATGTAATACGTAAACCAACCTAAAGATAAAGGTTGAGGTTCACCTGAAACTTGACTACAGCTTACAGTTAAAGCACTTCATATGTGTAAAACTGATCCATTTTAAAACAGACAATGATTATAAAAAAAAGCATCTCAATAGGACCATTAACTGATATTGTAAAATGGCCAATAGTTGTATCCAGCATTTCTTCAGGTGGATGTTTTTTTGGGTAATAGATTTATCAAGTTATCATTATCACGGATGCTAGCTTATATATAACAAATAAGTGGTTACAATCTTAAACAAGCTACCACACAGATTTATCCAATTCCATTTGTGGAACATCCACAGTATTAAGAGGCCACGGCCCAGACTGTTGAAAGATATTCCTGATATGTTAACTCCAGGAGTTGTACTCAGAATATATATGTACAGACAGTAGTTGTTGATTCTAAGTTCTACATCATTCTACGTTCATTTTTATAGTATCGTATAAAACCTCTTCACAATAGATTAATGAGTAATGAAGCTCCAGTTGGCAGGCAGCAGGTCATTTCACATGACCTCCTTAGAAGTTAATGAATCACTCTCTATAGATGTAAGCAATCTTGGGAAAGCTAAACACGATTAGAAAAAAAAAGCAATACGCTTTTAGCTGTGCTGCAGTATCCCTTCTGTCACCACGCTGGCAGAGGAGCTTACCCTAGGAATCTGAAAAGTTTCACTAATGAAAACACATTGTGAAAGGATGTCTTCCAAATAAAAGATGAAATTGGCAAACATCTGAAACAACATTGAAAGAAGAGGTGGGAATTTTCCTTATTTGGAAAACATATTGAGAACATTATTTTTAAGAATTGCATGAAATCATTTCAATCAAAGATGCTTTCAAGGTGTTCAAATTAGACTCACTGAAAGCATCTGACGTGCTTGTTTTGAAGTATATCTATTTTAATTTTTGAACACCCACCAAAAGTGTTATGTGGCACCTGAAACTGCTTAGACGCCTCTATTACGACCTTGTTTCAATTTTGGAGCATCAAATGAGGACCCAGCCACCTGTTTGGAGACAGCTAAAAGTAATCAAAAGCTAAGGATTTTTCCCCCCAAATAAATAATTAATTAATTAATAATAATAATAATAATAATAATACTGTTATAATAATACTCTATCACTAGTTAAAATGACAAACGTCACCAGCAGTACATCACATCTGCTGTCACTACATATATATATATAAACAACATATATTCAATTTTTAATAAAAATTGTCTGTTATCGTGGTTGCGTGCTCTGCAGGAGGTTGTCTGTACTCAAACAAAGATTGTTTACGACATAACATTACATTACATTACATGTCATTTAGCTGACGCTTTTATCCAAAGCGACTTACAATAAGTGCATTAAACCATGAGTCCAAACTCAGAACAACAAGAATCAAGCAAGTACAATTTCTTCAATAACAACTACAAAGTGCTATCAGTAAGAGCCATTTAAGTGCTACTAAAGTGTTAAACTACAAAGTGCTATCAGTAAGAGACATTTAAGTGCTACTAAAGTGCTACTACGGCTCTACCTTCCCTATTCAAGGTATAGTCGAAAAAGATGTGTTTTTAGTTTGCGACGGAAGATGTAGAGACTTTCTGCTGTCCTGATGTCAATGGGGAGCTCATTCCACCAATGAGGAGCCAGCACAGCAAACAGTCGTGACTTTGTTGAGTGTTTCGCTCGAAGTGAAGGAGCTACAAGCCGATTGGCAGAAGCCGAGCGAAGTGAACGGGCTGGGGTGTACGGTTTGACCATGTCCTGGATGTAGACCGGACCCGATCTGTTCGCAGCACGGTACGCAAGTACCAATGTTTTGAAGCGGATGCGGGCGGCCACCGGTAACCAGTGAAGGTCGCGGAGGAGCGGAGTAGTGTAGGTAAATTTCGGGAGGTTGAAGACCAGCCGAGCAGCTGCATTCTGGATGAGCTGTAGAGGTCGAATGGCATTAGCAGGTAGACCTGCCAGGAGGGAGTTGCAATAGTCTAGCCGTGAGATGACCAGAGCCTGGACCAGGACCTGTGCCGCCTTCTGAGTGAGAAGAGGTTGTATTCTCCTGATGTTGTACAGCATGTACCTACAGGAGCGTGTTATTGCGGTAATGTTGGCAGTCAGGGAGAGTTGACTGTCAAGTGTCACACCGAGGTTCCTGGCAGTCGGAGTCGGAGCCAACACTGAGTTGTTGAAGTTAATAGTCAGGTCGTGGGTGGGAGAGCCTTTTCCTAAGAGATTCACTCTGTAACGCCACAGTACAACTGTGTAAATATAATAAATGTCATATTATCTCGTAAAGTTTTCATCTATATCATATCAATAATTTAATCTTATCCACTTTATAGTTTTGAACATGGACCTTCATTATTTAGGTACATTTAAAAGATTAGGGGCTATCTGTGATATGTAAGTAAGTCTAAATAGCAACATTTTCCTAAAACACTGCTGTTTTTGTGGTGTTGGAATTTCAAATCTGAACATTTATTGCTTTCAGTGCTTTTGTGCCTGAAGATTCAGCACCTTAACCTTATAGTCACATTCATTTCAAGCCATTTGTTTATAAAAAATGTAAAAAGTAGAACTTTCCTCCTACTTTCTTACTGCACTGTAAGCTTACAGTTAGAAGCATTCACAGAGTGTATTTATTTGGGTCTTACTAATGGGTTTAAGTTATTGACAGTCTGTAAAATCATTCTACCTGATCACAGAATCACCACTAAAGAGTGAAGGGTGGTGTGTTGACTTTTGCTAACGTGATGCCAAACACTGGAGGTTGCAATCTGTCAAATCGCTGTCAACACAGCGAACAGAGTGGGAAACAACAGTACACGTGGAAAGCTTGCAGTCTAATTTATGCCACCTGTTTTCTGTCTTTACATCATCAGATGGAAACCTCCCAGGTTCCGTTCATGCCTCAGTTCTTGAGTAACCATAAAAACCTCAGACACCAGGCACGGGCAAGAAGGGAGGCACACACATAGCCTACTGTAGGAAACGTTTCAGAGGATTTCAGGAATATTACTCGACATAAATTAAATTACGTAATAAATGTGCTTTTAGCAGGAACAGTTCATCATTGACATTGCCTCAATGGCCGTATTTACACTCATCTAATCATGCCAGGATGCATTACCTGTCAAGTCTGTAAGCTCCCAGATAGAAACTTGTTCACATTGAGGTCTGGTAAGCCAGACCACAGGCCGAGGTGGTCTGGTTCGCAGTGAGTTCAGATCCCAAACAGGTGTGGAAAGCATGTGGTCAGAATCTGGAAATGTATCAATCATAGTTCTCCATCACTTTCCCCCCACATGGGAGTGCCTCTCCCGAGCAAGAGCAAAGGGAGGAGAGGGGAAAAACCGGACTGGGATACAGCAGAGACCTGCTGTCTGAGTGCTGTTAAGTTACTGCTGATCCTGGCTTTATCCGATCCCTCAGTTTTGATGGTTTGAATTTCACCATTGGCTATAGGTACTACTACACACCTCATATACTAACTCTTCATACTATTACTTTTCCCCAACACAGTCACAGCAGGTTCCTGGTCAAAGTACAAAGTTCAGTCAAGGTGAAACACTTCTCAACACCTGCATTAATAACCTTTTTTTTAATCATATCATAGAGCAGATTATCACCTGAGTATGTGTGAAGGGCCTAATGGCATTTTTCAAGTATAACCACACTAAAAGCTTGAATTGATAATATTCTGAAATCACAGAAAGGATTGTTCCAACAAAGCATACATATAAAATGAATAGCAGGAGCTTATTATAACTATTTTTTGTCTACCAGGCAACCTTATGTATTTCCCAGGTAAATATTAATGCAGCTGATGAACTGGAAAGCCAAAAATATTTGTTTACATTCAGATAAACTTCCCTCGTTATAAATCACTGTCACAAATGCACAATGGGACTGTACCAAATCTGTGCTTGTGTCACTTTTGTTTGCTATAAATCATGAGGGGTTTATACACAATGTTGTTTCAGGCATGTTTTTAATTGTTTTTATTTCCCCTTAATAACAGGCCTAAGAAAAATATAATTCCCATAAAGTGTAAAGGGTTCATAAACGTCCATCAGCTACTAGTCTTTGATAAGGTTTGATAAGGAAGGCGCAATTAACTGATGTTCCATTCGACAGTTTGTCGGGGATGTTATTGATTCAGCTGTGCTCGTGTTGGGGGAGCAATTAAAGGAGATGTTGCTCAACGGTAAAAGCCAAGTGTACATTTCAATTTCACAGATCATCAGCAGCTTACCATCAATTCAAAACTCCCAAAAGCATGACCAAATGTATTTGAACTTGTGTCTCAGGTTATTGATTCAAGAGGAAACAATTAACCTTTCTGAACAAGTCATGATGTTAACAAGTTGTGCCAACATACTGTAGATGAAGACTTGCTCATTAACTATCTGACAGACAAACCAAAATCAAACATAAAGGACCAAATGTAAGCAAGGTGACAAGTGTAGTGCCTGTAGATTAATGCTTTTTGAGTAAAACAGTAATCAATCTGACTGTATTTTGACTATGCTTTGACTACAGCTCAAATTATATAAATGTAAAATTATAAACAAAACAATTTATAAAAAAACTCATGAGCTGGATACAATTCTGTGTGTCTGCAAGATACAAAAAATAAATGTTGATACCAAATGCAAAACCTAATTTAACCTTTTTTGTGTGACACCCCCCCCCCCCAAAAAAAATAATTTATCATGTTTATTATAAAACAGACAAACACGCTCATGTCAAACTGGGTTTTCTATCGCTGTGTTGACACAAAAATGATTCACATCTGGGAAGCATAACAATTCAAAAGACCAAATCAATACTCCTTAATTTCAAGGTCATGTTGGCAAAAAGTGCACCAAGTGATTTCATCTGTTTGAGCATGTTTGGCCTTTCAAATGTTGCCATTGCATTGGAGACATCAAAGCCGGGCTGGCAGACTCTAATGCCCAATGCACGGTCAAATGACATCCAGCAACAGTATTGCTAAAGAATGTTACGTGTTGAAAACCCAGACTGCAACATTGTGTTCATGATTGCAGTTGTGAGACTTGGTAGGATTACAGACAGATATTACAGCCCAACACGAGCACACTGCCACACTACACGACTGTTAAAGTGACAGTTTACAATCTAATTTGCTTTCATGCAGCGAACAAATCAAAAGGCATTTTATCAAACATAGAAGAACGTGTTTACATTATCTGAACATAGAAGAAAGTTTTTTGGGATCACAGTTCAAAGCGTCAGTCAGATGAGAGTAACAGTGACTTCAGTAGATTATTGTAAATGAAAACATGGCTTGGTGGATAATTCATTATACCTTGGGAGTATATGGACAACAGTGCTGCTAACCATTGGGTATAGCTTTTTTTCCAATTAATTTCAATTTCGGGAAACAGATATTACAAATTAAATGCAGTTTCCAGGAGTGACATCTGGAGTGATCATTTCCTTAAACTTCAGCCATGAAAACTTAAATCCCACTTTGAATCCCCCTTTTTCCAAGTTCTAGTGCTGTTGATTTATCGTGCAGGCCAAAGGAATTTCACACATGCTGCATATCATCATCAATGTTTCAACTTTGCCATAATAATAATAATAAACCAACATGGAATTATTGTTTGAAATTGCTAGAAAATTACAATGTAATGTAGTGTTAATTACATTAATAACAATTAAAATCAGCTAGAACAGAAATAGTGTAGCACTGCTGTTAATGCAAGCAACTGTACTCTCTGGCTTGACAGTTATAAACTTTTGTTGAGGACATAGGCTCTTGGACGTGTCTTACACATCACATTGTATCAATTTCTCTGTGGTAACAATGAGGTGAATTGTAAGCACAGACCAGAGCAGTTCCAAACAATGTAGTCATCCAACACAAGCTTGATTCCAACAAAATCAGTGCATTTTTCATGAAGAAAGAAACGTTTTTGCACAAGCTTTTTCCTACCTGCTTAAGATTTGAGGACATGATTTGGCATATTTCTATTAATCTAGGGTCCACCTAAACATGCTTCATTGACTTCATCATTCAGGGCATTTTTCCTCTCTGACGTTGTTGACTGAACATAAGCAAGTTGATCACTCACATACGGAGGCAACATCTACCACATTCTGGCAGAATATCTTTACATGATATTGATAGAATCATATCTTTTGGAGGAACTTCTAACAATTTTACTGGAACACCCTGGTGGGTTTGAGATGGGTGTTTCTGCATAATAAACACTAACCACCATGAGAATATTATCATACAAGAAAGAGCCACAGAAAAATAAACCCGACAGGATTTCCCCTCCAAGTAAAACCATCTGTTGTTCTCCTCGACAATGAATGGACCCAACACCCCTAAATCTAATACATGTGTGACGTGGTTTGCACTTGTTCATCTTTGACAAATCCAGACTGATCTTTACATCTTAAGAAAACCACATTGTGTTGGGTATCTATATGAACTTAAGTTGAAATAACAAAATATACTAGTGATATCCCTGTTGTTAGTACTCAGGGAATCACGTATTGCTCTCTGAAGCGGCCAGGAAACACATCTAACTTTTTTTTAATATTCAACTTAACATACCACTCTATGACTATATATCTCAATTGCACTCATGGAAACTGTGTTTCATGATAATAATATTCAGATGTGCAGTCTGGCTCAAACTTTTGAAAAGTCTACTCCATGTGACCTAATACTGAAAACATTTGGCTGAGTGAAAAGTAACATGTCTTATAAAATGTTGATACATGTCAAAGGTACTTACAATAAAGAAATAAGAATTAAGTATCGGGCACCTAAGCATGTTTCCTGACCCTCCACCGTAACATCATCTAAAAAATATGATAACAAAGAAAAGACATCAAATATATGCATTACATGTAGTTTAACTGACACACACATACCAGATGTCTAAAGGGTGTTACAGCTATAGCTCCAACGGTTATTTATCTATCAGTTCCAAACAAAGGCGAGAATAATTAATTTCTTCATGTTACTGGTAACTACTCGAGCTAGTACCGAATATAAAGAGGTATTTCTCACCGCATGAAATGATTGATAATATCGTCATGCCATTTTCACATATTACAATGACTGCATGTTCTGCCACATAAAAACTATGTTTTCACTGTATTGACTGGAGTTCCAGTCCCGTTTCTCCTTTTCATCCTAATCCCTCTATGAGCTACCTGTGATGTCATTCACGGCCACATATGGTACAAAACGGAGGTACTCTCAAGAGAGGCTGATGCAATGCTATTACACATGGAATTCACAGAAGATCTCTCAATATTTTGCAGTTGGAATACAACTCCAACTTCATTTTTAGTGCTTCGCTTGATAGTATTGGAAATAAAATATAAAATCACTGTGTTTTAATCAGCCTGGTCCAGTGTGACTTTAAAGAATTATAATCAAAGAATATATTTTTGCGTACACTGTCAACAAAGGCATCTTATTTGGCCTCTGTAACAGACATATCCAGCTTTTGGAAGTCGGCACGTTCACATAATGCTGGTTTACACCGCACCTCTTTATTGTATCGCTTTTTGATTGCTTCTTTTGCCAGATACCATCCCCATATGAGGTAGGATTTCATTTGAAGACATAGGTTGCAATAACTTATTTCATTAACCTGTATTCAACAGTTAATTCAGTTAAATGTATAGTTAAATTCAAGTATTAATCTGCCCAGTTTAACCGTTTATATCTACATCCTGGTATTAAGGGGAAGTAATTCAGAACTGCAGGTGAATTAAGATCAGAAACATGTCAGCATGATGACGGGAGAGAGCAATGTTTTAACTTCAGCTGTTTTATTGAACCACTGTGATTTGCAGAGTCATAGTAATTTTTCCGTCTATATCTTTTTGTATTACAGTTGTCTCAACAGCTAATCATACATCTCAGTAATAAAACTCTTACGACGATAAATGAAAACCTTTCCCACGTAAAAAATAAATAAAGGCTGACTGTAACACAGGCTGACAATGACATGACATGATGGAAGGTCCAGAACAAAACATGTGTGTCCGTTTACACTACTAGACTATTTTCTGTTCAACCTCCATCCTTCCAAATTGTGGATGTGGCACCTCTGTATTCCAAGGGTTTCTCTTTTTTTACAGGTATTTAGAAAGCATAATTAAAAAGATGACTGCTACCTCCAGGACAGACTTCTGCGCCACTGGTTGTGAATTGTACACGGTAATGCTTCACCAGAAACATAAAAACATTAGTATTTTACAGTACAGACTTTAGAGGTAATGCTCCACATTTAGACCCTTTTGCTAAATTAAACAATTTCCTGTGTCGAGCTGAGTGCAAATCGATAACATGTGCTGCAATCAATGTTTACCTTAATCTCCCACTCATTCACACCTCTCAGGATCACTGTGCTTGTATAACCACTTCTAAGGAAAAACAAATAATGCCAGTTTAATAAGCGACTTTATGATAACCCTAAACAACTTTCCAACATCCATAATGCCATTTATTGCAAAGATTAATTATTTCCCAGATTCTTATCTAGGGCTTCAGTTTTTCATTAACTAAAATAAAAAATAAAATAAACGTGTGCATGATTTTTCCATAAAATCAACTAATATTCCTAATAAGACAGTGTATTGATCTTTTTCTGCCTAAAATCAATTAGTTTAAGAAAAGCACTGAGGTTGTACCTCTTGTCAAAATTGACACATGGTAGCTATCTTCAAATTATCTATCTAGACCGCCTTTTCTAAATGTGTCTAAATAGCCGTCTGGGAGAACACACAATCCTACCTTTTGAATCTTTCCTTCTCAGAGTGCTGTTCCATGAGCCACATTTGCTTTGCTTAGGTTTCTGCTGCTTGTTCGTAGCCTGTGGATCGCCTTTTTCCTGCTTTGAGCGTTAACGAGCAGGTAAAAACTTCTCATTTTGTATTTCAACTGTAGTGCAATGTAACATCACAGTTTTGTTGTGTAGGATAGTGTGGGATCTTTTACCTCTTAAAACTTTTTTCTTCCACTTTAATGTCAGTAAACTGAAGGTGAGTGCAGTCTATAACGTTACTTACCTTGAAACCTTGGCCCTGAAAATAGAAATTCTTCCATCTAACATTAAACATTACAGTCCTTCCTTTTCAACCTTACTGCCCACATGTAACTGTAAACTGAATACTGCATATTAGCATAAGATTATTGTACTGGGAAATACAACCACGTGACCAAGAGTGAATGCAACCCATAACTATGAATTAAATTAACAATTAATATTTCAAATAACGTTAAGGGACAATGTGGCTACAGCAGGCGGTTTATTATTGTGAAATGAAAACCGACAGCTTGATGCAGGACTGAGAGAAAAAAAGACAAACTGAACACTGCTTTGAAGACATTTCAAAACTCCCCGGGCTCCTCGGCCCAGCATAGAACCTAAAATATAATGTCTTGATATGTTTTCAGCTCCTAATTCAGACGGTTTGTTCGGACCCAAAAATGGCAACCGGAAGTAATCACCAGGAATATTTTATTGTATTATGTATGTTTCATTATCAGGTACATCTATCTGTATAAATCATATGTTCAAATATTATAACATTTATATTTAATAAATTCATATTTCTTTGACTGTACACAACTTGAAAGGAGATGTGTCGTAGAGTCAATATCTTTGATTTATTTTTTTCAAATTGTTGGCTTGTATTCATTTTTCAAAAAGAAAACACTACAGATAAAATGACAGCTCTATTAAATGTGATTTATCTTTGTATATATCTGAGGTAGATTTGACAAGATTTAATCGGATGTGGTTCAAAGTTAACTGAAACAGCATCATTAGCACATGATGAAACATCCATATCCATATAAAAGCTTTTTTACAGATAGGGTATTTGTTTGGATAGATACTCATCCACATGGAGATATTAGATAATTGCATTAATACAAATAATAGGTTTCAGCCCCCTGTGACCCTTAAATGGAGAAAAAGGTGCATGGAAAATTAATGAATGATGTACAGATAAGCTCTGTGATAGTCTGGCAACCCTGCTCAGGATAAGTGGTTAACAGATAACGAATGGATGGATTCTACATTGCTGCAGATAAAGCTGCAGATCAATAGCACATTTGTCTGTGAGGAAAAAAAAACCAAGATGTTAAGAAAAGTATTTTACATATCTCTGTATTTATATATTACATTCCATTTATGGTAGTTAAAGAACACAAAACCTTTGTATGTTTGTGTTTTGGTGAGAAACATTAAAGTATGCCTGAGCAGACAGTAGTTAAGTTGTTCCAGTTGCAAACCGACAAATGATTTAATCATGCAAAAACATGTGGTCTGAAATACCAGCACACGTTTGATCAGGAAGAAGGATAGACAATATTTAGACCTACCATTTATCCATCAAAAGCTATCTCATACACACAGTTGAGCTGTGGGAAGGAAGCCCAAGCTTTTATAAAATAATACTGTGGAGCGATATTGTGATGTATGAGAAAACCGCCGCTGTAATATGCGATGCCTTTCTGTGTGTCTTAAGATGTACACGCAAAATTGCTTGCAGACAAACATCTCATAGGTTAAAAAAGACTCATGGAGGCTTAAAAAACCTTATTTTTGTCCCTAAACGATGGACACTTAATCTTTCATTCACACCTCTGACCTCATATTTAAGGATCACTGCATAGAAAAGGAGCGCAACGCTGCAGATGGACGAAAGAATAAACCAAAGACAGACGACGAAGGAGTCCGAGGCCATGACATACCACAGTAAGCACACAGGCTTTCTGTATTTCCCAAGACCCCATTCCTTGTGAAAGGCTGATTGAGGGATTATTTAAGACAATAAAAAATGTTTATATATATATATATATATATATATATATATATATATATATATATATATATATATATATATATATATATATATCAGCAAGCCAGAGAGCTCTGGTCCAGACAGAAGAGACTTGACTGTCCAATACAAAGGTTACCTTTCATATGAATATATACATATAAATCCCCCATTCCTTGTGAAAGGCTGATTGAGGGATTATTTAAGACAATAAAAAATGTTTTATATATATATATATATCAGCAAGTCAGAGAGCTCTGGACCAGACTTGACTGTCCAATACAAAGGTTACCTTTCATATGAATATATACATATAAATCCTAAAAGATATAGCACAGTGAGCAGCACTGTGAACATTAGTGCTAGAAAAATGTTGCATCATAAAAGTTAATTTGGCACAGAATGGTAGCTTTCAACCACTCAAGGAATTAAAATGGACAAAAGAAATTCACCTAATTTTGCATTGTGTTTTAATTTCACACTTTGGTGTTTCAATAATTGATATGAGACTCTGCCTGCAGGGCAGCCGCACAGGAGCTGTGACACACTGACTGGTGGAAATGTAAGTACAGAGGTTTTAAAGTCCTGACAAATACAGACCACTGGTCAAAATGTTGTTAAAAATACTTTACTCGTACATATTTTTCAACAGTGGTGCCACTTTTTATATAAACTGGTGGAATGGAAGAAAGTAAATTACCTCGAGTATTGTACAATTTCGATGCAATTCAACTTGAGTATTCCTATTTCACACCACTTTTTCTCTGCCACTACAATCCCACTAAATGAAAATATTGTACTCTTCCCTGTTTTTTATTATATTATAATATAACTAGAGAATGCATTTCCTGCAACAGATGCGTTGGAAATATTTGAAATAAATGAAAAAATAGCTGAAAATATTGAAGTCCAAAATAAGAGAGGTTGAAAGGGTCAGAAAGTGAAAAGGGGAGAGGGAGAAAAAGAGAGATTGAGGAAGAAAGGGAGAGAAAGATTGAGAGAAAGAGAGGTTCAGAGAGAGGGAGAATGAGAGAGAGACAGAAAGAGGAAGAGGAAGAGAGAGAAAGAGAGGGAGAAAGAGGAAGAGAAAAGTTGAAAGGGAGAGAAGGAGAAAGAGAGAGAGAAAGGGAGAGAGAGAGAGAGAAAGAGTCAGAGAGAGGGAGAGGGAGAGGGAGGGAGGGAGGATGAGTGAAAGGAAGAGAGAGGGAGAAAGAGAGAGAGAGAAATAGTCAGTCTTCTCAGCATCGTGCCATAAACGATGGCGACGTTGAGTGTCGGACTTTGTGGTTGTGAAATCCTCGGAAAGAGAAGAACGAAACCGTATTGTTGACACAGGGGACCGTCTTCTTAACAGAGAACAATTACTTACATTACTTACTACTTTGCAGATTAAGATACATACAAAACATGTTCTATAAGTAATGTTACACTGTTACAAATAAATATACAATATATAATAAACATATAAAATCATTAAAATTAGCTCAGCATTGACATAAATAATAATTAATACTTATTTATGTAACACTTACATGGTGCTTATCCCCTCTCCTGGTTCAAGTGATACCATAGTCATATTTGATCCCACCCTCTCCTTTGAACGCCACGTCAAGCACATCACCAAAACATCGCCGGTCTACGGCCCTCCCTCTCCTCTGCAGCTGCAGAAACACTCATCCTCGTCTTCATCACCTCTCGACTGGACCACCGCAACAGGATCCTGTACGCCACATCCACCAAAACCATAAGCAAACTACAATACATCCAGAATTCATGATTTATTATGACTTTTACTTGTGATGGAGGTTTTTATTATTATTATTTGAGTGCTTCCTCCAGCACTAATACTGTAGATCAACCAGTTAGACAATAACAATAAGGAAACAAACATGAAGGATTTAGAGGAGGTCTGCAGGGCCATGAGACACATGATGGATGAGTGGAGAATCACATTGTTTTCATTGGTCAGTGTTTGATCTGGACTCCATTTATCGTGTTCCCTAAAAATTACAGGCATCAAGATACACAACGTCGTTTTAAGCCTGGGTCCCAAAATATCACTCCAGAGAACATTTTAGATTCGGCACAATTTTGGCAACAGTAACTTTCTCATCGTTATAATAAAAGCACAGACATATTCCAGGATATTACTCAGCTCACATCAAAACATGATACATGTTTTAGTGCCACTGTGTGCAGTGGTGCTGCTGCATTCACTCACTGCTGTGCCCCGACCAGATAAACAATGTGAGCATTTTCTCACAGTAAGCATGGCCTCAATAAAGCCAAAGATAATAAGAGGAGGGAGAGGGACACTGCAAAGACAGCCTGTTAGAGAATTTGGCTTGGAGATTTCCAATTTTCTGTTTCACCCAAGACATATTGTATACAAGGCTGGAGTGGGGGTTTAGCTATGTGGGTTCAAAAGAGTTAAGCAAAGACCATTTAAAAAAAAAAAAATCTCTAAACTCCCTGATGAATGGCATCCATGCTTTTCTGGTGCATTAGTGGGGATTCATATCAGCTGTTTTCACAGCTGTTCTTCTCGAAGCCCTGGTTTAGAGAATCTCATGGTATCATAGCGAAATTTGAGTATATTGTAAAGGATTTTAGAGTTGCAGGGAAGAACCAAACCAGCACCAGCATGGTCTTGTACTACAGAAATGAATAACATGAATCAGAAGATATATTCTGCAGCTGTTCAGACTTCACAAAGTGCTGTGTTTATGACAGAAGCCACACGAAAGAAACATATAATTACAGCATAAGGAATAATACAAGATTAATAGCAGTAAGGCGTAAAATAAAACGGAAGTATTTGAAACCCAAAACATATATTAATGTAAAGATAATAATACATTTGCATTTCTATCAGCCTTCCAAACTTCAAGGGAGGGTGTTAGTTCGAGATAGTGCTTAAAAAGGGCTTGATGAAAAAATCACTTTTATCTTCACTCTAGCGCAAAGGTCAGTGGGTCCCGAAATAGAGGCAAGATAGACACTTATATATTTAAAACGTGAACATTTATTCTTGACCCTGTAAAAAGTTGTTTTACAAAAGAAAACCTCAGTGTCCCTTGGACATTGGGTTGGGATTGTTTTGTCAACGCTCTATATCCTCAAACAAGAATGTGCTTCACTTTTAGGCCAACACAAACCAAGAAGTCCTAAAAGTCTAAAGTATGAAGCGATAAGAGCAACTGAGTTTGCCCGTCTACAGAATCATCTCGATGACAACTAAACTCCATCAGCTAATGAAAACTGTGAGATAAAGTCAAAAGATCTGCGAAGAACAATTGTAAATAAGATTTACTTTCAATTAGCCGCATTGTGTCAAGATGTACACTCAGTTGCCAGTTTATTATGTACACCTGGCTAAAACCACTGTTGGGGATGTACAATGTTGATGACATTATCAGGTGTTAATGATATTATACAATGATGTTGCTCAGGTAGAGCATACTACAGGAGACCGTTTGGCATCACATGCACGTTGACACCACTAAAGAAAGTGATGGTAGGATGGCAGATAAAGACTCTTTTAAATAAGAATCTGAGCCTGTTAATGCCTTAAAATACTAAATAGAAAATACTGGATGTCCTGTCCTCTCTCTGTCATCTGATAAATAAACAAGCGCAAAGGGTATTAAACGTTCACCCAACTTGAGACTCCATAACATGTATTTTGCTGTAGCAGTAATGAGGCACAGTGTATGTATACAAACTGGAGCTCTTTGGAAAAAGGTGATTTCACTTCTTCCATTAATAAAATGTTCCCTGTGTGAAAGTAGTCCACCTCCAACTATGTTCATTCAAAATACAGAGCAGGCGCTTCAGATTCATACTGACATTATAGGAAGATTTCCAAAAGGTATCAGCACTATTGGACATTAATGCTGTTGGTTCTTTCATTAAATATACAATCATATAAAACATGAAGTAAGTCCAACATATCAAAATGTTGGATGTTGGTTAAATTAGTGAAACCACCCCTGAGGTTAAAAAGTTCATATTTCCCATAAAAAATAAACTACCTTGATAAATTCCCAAACTAAAAGGGCACAATTTAAGTGGATATAATCATACTTTGAATTCCCAGACAAATCCACATTTTACCTGTTGTTATACAAAAATGTTTCACAGAGAAAACCCTCCCTTATGATTCATGTCTTTGAACTTAAAACTAATCCCTCCATAGTTTCTAAATTCCACCGGTGGTAAGTCTTTCTCCTAACGCCAAGTATACTTTGCAATATGGTCTCCGTTTGCGTCATAGTGACTCTGACAAATAATAAATCGATCATATTCCTCCAACTGGATCCTCCTCAGTGCTGATGTGCTCTTCTTGAAGACTTTAAACAAAACATTTTCCAACAAGAATCAGAATCTTATCTTGTTATGTTTTTGTCTGAGGTATATGAGATATAAAAGTCGCACCACAGAGACACGTTTGTGAAGTGAAGATAGCCGACACTAAAATGGGGTAATATGTGTCACACAGTGTGCTTCAGTCTGATGGGGTCCATATTGTTCAGGTAACAGGACAGTGCTCTTAGGAGTGCTCTAAAAATGCTGTTGATGTGCTAAAAATTGAATTGTAGCGCCCCCAGCTGTTCAACTGCTGTATTATGTTTTGGTGAGAATTTATCCACCACGCTCACCGCAGCACGTTGCATGCAACTTCAGTTATAAGTTATGATGCATTATCATCACTGATACTAAAACTAATATCCTGTAAAAAACCTTGAAGTTTGTCATTATTTCTTAATGTTACAGTGTTTTTAACTGCTGAGATCTATTTAAAGTGAAGTGTGTTTTGTATTAAAGCCTACTGAAGTGTCTTCGGGCCCCTCATATCTACCACAAACAGTTGTGCAAGTCATAGAAGGAAAGGCACAGGTGTTATTAATAACATTAATGACGTTTGCGCTCTTGTGTTCCAGCTACAGGGCTCTGCTATTGTGTTGGCTCCTTGGCACAGCTGCATGAGAACAACAGAGCCATCTTTATTTATACAGTTACACCTTAGTTTTCTCTACTGTGACAAGTTAAAACATCTGCTGTAAAAATAACAAGCCAATAGCGGCATCTTAACTGCTTTTCTTCATCACCAATGTAATGAAAGAGGTCTCTTTCATTATTCAACATATGGTGCTACATTTGTAATGAAGTAGACTCTAATTCAAGTCTGATGCTATGTCCGGATGTCAGAAAATAAAAAATAAAAAGTAAAAAATAATGTTGCAACTGTCATGTTGAAGAGCTATTGATCAACTACCCACATACGGAGAAATTCTTAAGGACAGGGACAATCAATTGTATTCAACTTCGCTTTAATCATAAATCTTCACAATATTCTCAACAAATATTTCATTTATAAGATGAGATGCCTCAATAAAAAGTATTGAGAAGTTCCTAATAACCCGGACCACCCTCTCCACTACTTACAACACTTTTTCCAACAGACTCCTTCAGCTCCAGTGTCACACAAAAGGAGATCATTTATTTTTATTCTATTCTGCTGTAATGAAAAAAAATATCCAGGTTTTTCAAAACTGGGATAAGGCCTTTATCCAGCATTTCTATGCGTTTAAATGTGCTAAACCAGGATATTCCAAAGAAACCTTCATAAGTCAAAATGTCTGCTATTTAAAGGGCATATTAAAAGTGAATAGAAACGTGTTACATTTATTTTTGTTTATTTCTCTAACTTTATCATTTACTTGTTTATTGTATTATTATAATGTTCTATCTCCTACGTACTGCATATACACAATACTACACTGATGAATACACATTTAGTTGTAAAACTACCTAAGTTCAGCTAAAAATATTAAAAGATTAATCAATTAGTTGCTTAAGAGAAAATTAATTGGCAACTATTTTGATAATAATTTCACTTTTTATGGTTCCATCTTTTCCCTTTTCCTAATTGTATGTAATGATTTTGAAATATTGTTATTATAAATATAACTCTTGTTTAATGTTGTACTATTGTACGGACAAAACATTGTGAAGGTGTTACTTTAATCTGGTAATAGTGAGGGCATTTATCTGTATTTCCTGAATTTTTAAAAACCAAACATTCAATTGATTAATGGAGAAAATAATCAGCAGATTAATCCATACTGAAAAATGACCATCATTAGTTACAGTAATACAAATTAGTTAAAATCAGCTCAACCTATAACCGTCATGGGGGATACTGTTCCTGTATTGATTATTTTTTACTTGTAATACTTAATACGTGGGCTACTATTTCCTGAAAGTACACACATACTGCTTGTATTGTATCTGTGACAGTGACTTTTGACCGTGTGGCACTGATGCAGCATCATCAGATGAGAGCACTGAGGGTGCTGCACCGCCCCCTGGTGGTCAGAGGTGGTAACAGCGTCTGCGCCGTGAGTACCATTGAAGATGGCGACTGGAGTCCTTCAAAGAGTTAGCGGTGGCCTGAGTCGGGCCAAGAGCAGGGCCCAGGCGGCCGGACAGGTCGTCGCGTGGAGCAGGTGGGGCAGTCTTCCGCGTGCACGCTCAGTAATCATCTCTGCGGCGTCCGTTGTCACCTCGCGGGTCTTTCTGTGGGTTTCTGTGGTGGCGACGATGAGCTGCAGCACGCTAGCTCGGTACCTGCTAGCCAGTCCTCAGTGGCCTTCAGCTTTAACTCCCATGAGAGCTTACTCCTTAAAATAGTTTATTCCCGGATGGTTAATGTTTAAAGCTGCGCGTCTTCGCTGGTGAAGGGCAAATAATACAAGTTTCTCTCATCTTTTGTCATTGGGCGTCTCAAACGCTCAAGGTCAATTTGGTAAAGGTTGGTTCATGTAGTTGTATGTGTTTGTCTTATTAATAGTATGTCATTCTGATGGATGCAGTGTCGTTAATGCACTTAGTTAGCGGTGGGGGAAGTATTCAGATCTATTACTTCAGACACCAAGGTGTATAAACACTATGTTACAAGTAGAAGGCATACATGTTCAATTTGAGTATTATCAAAATATACTTAAAGTAACCAACAGCAACATAACTCATTTTGCAGAAGGCCCCGTGTCAGAATAATGTATGTTAACGTTGTGTCATTGAATCAGAATTGTTGATAAATTGATCTGTACATCACCATGATGTTGCAGCCAGTGTAGGTTGGTTTCATTTGTATTTGTCTTCCTTTTTATGCTGCTGGGTGGATTATACATGCTCTCCCCAGGGATTAATCTTATATTAACTTTTAATAAAACATCCTATTTGTTGACTGTATTTTTAATCCGCAAAGCAACTTGCAGCTAAAAGTACAATATTTGCCTCTTGAGTTGTAGTTTAGTAGAATTATAATGTGGCAGAAAAAGGGAAATACCTAAACATTTGACTGAATGTGTTATTTACTTTCCACCACTGTTTGTTGGATACTGTGGCCTGTTATATCGATGTGTAAACCATATGGATCAGAGGTGCTGACGTTTCAAGCCCATTCTGTATTTAGACGGAGGTATTGTAAAACAATAGCTAGAAACATGAAGCGTTTTGGCTCATTTAAAGATAATACGTTTATGTGAGTGCAAATCTAACATCTAATCAGATTTCAAGATAATATATTAGGAAGCTGGTCTTACTGTAGATTCATACTGGTCATTAACTCATTTCACCATGACTCATCTGTGTTTGCAGGGGATTTACAACATCAACCAGCATAAATGGAAAGGACAGCTGGTTTAAGTCGCTGTTTGTGAGGAAAGTTGATCCAAGGAAAGATGCACACGCCACCCTACTAACTAAAAATGAGGAAAGTAATCTGTACAAAATTCAGTGTAAGTTCCCCTCAGTTTTTGAACATTTAGACAAACATGCATCAACATTTAAAAACAACATTTATCCTGGAGTAATGATGAGAGTACTTAAGTATGACCTTCTTTTTCAGTCCATAATGTCAAGCCAGAGTGCCTGGATGCATACAACAAGCTGTGGTGAGTGTAATTTCATATTATTGTCTGAGCTGCATGCTCGTACCAACTTGTAGTGGCAGTAGTAGCAGATGGGGACAACCTAGTACACTGTTGTAAAAATAGTTCTGAGCAGTCTATTCCTAGAAGGTTATTGACAAGCTAGTGTGACAGTCCTTCTAATACCATCCTGGTTCATACCTAAGATGACTAAGTTGAGCGAGTCTATTTATAGTTGGTGTATCATTTTGGACTTGCAACCTTAGACAGAAGACACTAGACTGCAAACACATGATTGTTTTCTAAATGCTGTTGGTTAAAAGTGGATTTTGCCTTCAGGAGACTTGAATACAGTTACACCTTTAGTGTAAACTATATTTCAGTAAGTGGCTGATGTTTCTTATTTATCACAGTGAGGAGGTTTTGCCCTCCATCCATGCTGATAAGTACTACCCCTGTGAGCTGGTGGGCACCTGGAATACCTGGTATGGAGATCAAGATCAGGCTGGTAGGATTACGAGCTTCAAAACATCTGCAGTGTGAGAGGCCTGAGGTCTGAATGTATGCAAACCTAGAGAAACTGTAGTACTCCCTCGATTAGACATTCCTGTTTCCCAGAGTCAGTATTTCTTACACTTCTCCTCCCACAACTACGTTATATGTTGCGTTAATTGCTGTGCACAGAAGCACAATGCAATACTTATATTAGCTGGATAGTACTTGTACACACAGACTTATCCATTAGATCAGATATCCAAATACTGGAAACAAAATGTTATTGCTTAATGTAACCTGTACAGACTATCAATTCTCTTTTCATCTTATTTAATGATCCTGAATTAATGGACCTTTCTGTAGTTTCTGTGAAGCATCTCTAATCTATTTGTGTCCCTTTCTCTAGTTCATCTGTGGCGTTACAGAGGTGGATACCCGGCTCTAACGGAGGTGATGAACAAGCTCAAGCAGAATCCGGTAAAGACTCCCTCGGATCCATCTTGTTTGTGTCTCCGCTTCTACGTGCTTTCGTTGTCTGCTAACAACAGAGTATAGCCATCAGTAGAAGTAAAGCTTATTGATCGGTGTCCGTCCATCGGCAGGAGTTTACAGCTTACAGGAAGGAGCGGGGTAAGATGCTGATGTCTCGCAGAAACCAGCTTCTGCTGGAGTTCAGCTTCTGGAACGAGCCCGTTCCCCGAGAGGGCCCCAACATCTACGAGCTCAGGTCCTACCAGCTCAGGGTGGGTAACGCACCAACAACTCTTTTACTTTTCCTAGCTCACATGTATGTTACACATACAATGCATAACAATAAACACAATAAAAACGTGTATTATTAAATTGAGGTGGGCCAGTACAAGGCGCTCAAAGTCTTCATAACCACAGAGATCAGGGAGGGAGGGACTGGGCCGGCTCCTTTGCTTTGTTCTGACTTGAATAGCCGTCTCTCTAGAATAGAGAACGTCGTGATGGGCCCCATTGTGCTGTAACGGTGATCTAAAGTCTTCTCTGTTTGAGCATTTAATAAAGATGTTTACAGTTCATGATACAAGAGTCCAGATCAGGAGAACAGTGCTGCAGAATCCCAGTCACGTCGTTACACCACAAGTCTCGCGCTCTGCTTCTTAAAAACAACTACTGCAAGGCAGGCCTTCATGTGGAGGGTGGTGCTCAGACAGTCAACACGTGTGCTGTTCTTTCCACACTTTTGATTTACTTATAGTTGAAATGAAATCAGCAATCCAGTGGCTCAACAGTAAAATTGAAAGCAGTCTCAGTCCTTTTATAATACTCGACAAACATCACACCCTCTGATTAAGTCGTACTTTCTCACAAGAAAAACAGGCTCTAGATCAGTGCTTGCTGTGACATGTGGTGAATGCCAGATATTATCCCTCATCCCTGCCTGGGATTACATTTTAGAGGCAGCAGGGCGTTTGTTGTCTTAAGTGCCAGCAAATGATTGACAACCCCTCAGAGTGTAGTTGCTATTGCAGCATATCTTCACAATGACAAATACACCTGTGTTATATCTCTACCATTTATGTGTGCTTGTGTGTTTACTCTAGAAAGCAGGTGTGTTACCAACCTGCAGTTTGAAAAGTTCCTTTATCGTAATAAAGGCTATTGTGTTTTCTTTCTTCCAGCCAGGAACCATGATTGAGTGGGGTAATTACTGGTAAGGCAGCCTGAATTCATTTGATTCCCTGAACTGTAGTCACTGAACAGTTGCACTCCATGAAACCTTCCTCGGCACGCTGTCATTAATAAGCGCTATTCCACAGAGAGGCTGTTTTGAAGCTGAGCTGTCGTACTCTCAAGTCTCAAATACAAGTGGAATATTATGCACACCACAAATGTGTGTTCATATTCATTCATTATAAGGATCCCTTTTTTCGGGTCAACATTTATCAGGTTGCGACATGCAGTTGATGGTAATTTAGTGAAGATTTGAGTTTTCTGCCTTCGTTTTCCAATGTTTTAGTTTTTTTTTTTAATCCTTGATTGCCCTGTAGTGGGTTTTTGCTTCAGTCTTTGTACATTTCGTAACTTGTTTTGCCTTTTGTCACTGATAAACCGATAACTCCAGTGTCACTGAAATGTCGTCATACTGTCAACTCTTCTGTATCCAATTCCAGTTCACACATTTGTGGTAATTCCTAACTGTCATCTGCATGATTTTATGTGATATAACTTGAAAATCATCCAGGCTTTTCTGATTTGAGGCCCTTCTCCCTATTAAAGCAGACATGATTTATATTATTATAGGGGGGAAAAACATATTTTGATTAAAAGATCAAGCGGGGATAAGGTCATTTTTTCCCAAAGCTATTATTGTTTTCGTATGTTTGCTTTCATGATCACTTTATCCCGCCCATATTTGAATAAACCTCTATAGTCATGTAGGTTATGCCAGCAAAGCAAGGCAATTTCAATATAATTTGTTTAACGGAAAGAATAAACTTCTTCTTAAAGTTACAACAACGCGAAGAACTAACGCTTTGTAGTTTTGTATCCAGACAGTGACTATGATTGATATGATTTTTTACATCTACTTTTTCACATGGACTTGCCTTAAATTAAGATACATGCATACATTAAGTAACATCACATCTTATGGTTGGATGGGATTTCTCTATGTATTATTACAACTATAGACTTTACGTTAACAATCATGATTAATAAATCCTTGTTTGAAGACTTGTCAAGTGTGGTGTGTGTCCTGGTCTGGTCATGCCAGCTGCAGCTCTGGTGGATTTTGGCCTGCTTTGTGACAAAAGTTGTTCTTGTGTGCAGGGCCAGAGCCATTGGATACCGCCAACACAACAGTGAAGCTGTGGGAGGGTTTTTCTCACAGATCGGCAACCTCTACATGGTTCATCACCTTTGGGGTACGTTGCGCAACCAGCTGCATGGAAACGGACTGACTGACGCTGGCGCCGCGTAGATAAACATGCTAGTAGTTTCACAGAAGATCAGTCAACAACGGTTTTGATAATTAACTGTTTAAATCATTTGTAAAGCAACATTTGTTTTTCAAAAATGTGAAGATAGAATTTGTCACATTGGTCATGTTTCATTATTTTCTGAACTTAAAGCGGCACTAATTGGTATTTTTTCCCAACATTAGAACACATGATTGTGTAATTTGAACTAGGTCACTTGTATAGAGCACTTGCAGTTCCTCTCAGTTCTTTAGAGCTTTTTAACACTAAGCTCTTTGTTTTGATTTTCTGGCCCGTAGCTTTGTTTTGGTTCAGTCGGGTCAAACTTTTTTCCAGCTGCAGCAGACGGTGGTTAGAAAGCAGCAGATAAAGTTAGCATTTAGAAGTTTTTCCCTTAGAATCTGGAGACCCATATTGTGTGATTTGTTGGTTACAGCTTACAAAGACCTTCAGTCCAGAGAAGACACGAGGAATGGCGCCTGGCAGCAGGAGGGCTGGGATGAGGTGGTGTATTACACAGGTGAGCAAAAAATAAAGTCCTTACTCAACAAAAGTGGTGATTAAAACTCAGTTGTGTGACTGAAATCTTGTTAGGGCTTTGTGCAACTTGTCTTGAGTAACAACATATTGAACTTTTAAGAGGTTGCTGAACCTGATCAATATCAAAAAGACTTTAAACTGTGAGAACACACTAAATCTTTCCACCTTTCTCCAGTTCCTCTCATTCAACATATGGATTCCAGGATTATGATCCCGACAAAGGCTTCCCCTCTGCAGTGAAATGAGAGCCGAGCTGGGAGCTGAAATCAAGTGGCACCCTTTTTGAATGTTACACCCATCCAGAGCATCAGTATCATTGTTTCAACCTCCCGTCAGTACTGCCAAACAACTTCCCTTCTCTTGTCCTTGCTTCATCACTTCAGGATGTCATAGGACATAGGAGGCCACAGTGCCTCCCATGTAACAGCAATCAAAATAGTCAATAACACCTAAGGGCGATGGCAATGCACAACCTCTTTATTAGTTTTCTGGAGCAGGTTGAGTAAATGTGTCCTAAAAACCAACTGATGGTTGTTAAGGGCAACGTGCCGCATTAACACTGGTCCACGAAGAGAGCTCTCTCCAAGTTTAGAACCATCCAAAGTTACTTGAAAAGATGTGCAGATGTGTGAGGACAGATGGGAATAATAGTACCGCACAATGCAGGAGCTATTTATTTATTAAGTGTGCTGAGCGAGTGGCACTTTGATGCAAGCCGTGCCATTGCTGAGTGAGAGAACACCTCTGTATATTCAGGTTTGTTGCCAATTATGACAATAAAAGTAAAACAGTGTAAAATGCAAACCTCAGAATTTTGTATCTGATTGTAGTCTATTATAAATCACACCTTTTTCGGCAAACTACTCATTTCAATTGCTTTTTATGGATGTTCCCCTGTCAGTTTCATGGTGCTGTGTTTGTAACTATGACTTCTACCCTTTTTTCGTGTGAAGACAGCATGACTAGTTTCAGAAATGGTTTTAATGGGGCATAACTATACCATATGTATGATAACCTGTCCATTAGGTTCGGTGTCACATAGTAATATCTGTATTGTAAAAGAACTCATGTTTATCTTGTCTATTTGTTCATCGGTATAGGGAACAGTGTGGAGGGAAGGACAACACCAACACAGATTAAAGCAGTTCAACATCTTTGACAGCATGTTCTTATGTTTAATGCAGATGTTCTTCACATGACAATACTTATTGACATGTCTGGTTACATATAGAAATAAAACATTTCTATTGCTCATTGCATACTAATACGCACACGTTGTATTAGCTTACCTAAAGGCGTTGACTACAAAATGTGCAAAAACTCTCATCTTCTTCTAAACCTCGACAAACAGTGTTATTCTTTTAGTATCTTCTAGTATAAAAGTCAATAGAGCAACATTGTCATGAAGGTCAAATTGGTCTCACTAATGTAAACATTTTCATTCATTATAAAAATCTATTGAGAGAAGGAAAATGTGCAGGAATCACAAGCACAACCGTAGATGCAATATATAAAATGTTAAAAATTAGTAACAGTACTCTTAGCTTCTTTAAATCTTTTCCAGTTCCTTTAGCATCTCCCCAAAACTGGTCACGTACCACAAAGACTTCTCCTTAACCTGCTGCCTGACGACATTTCCACCAAATCCAATGAACGCACTCTGAGGATGGAAGAGACAACACTAATTACATTCTTGCTCTAAGACAAGAGTTTTAAGCAGCGCAATAAACAATGTGAACACTTACAGCAGGAGGGCACGCCTCAACATCAGTCGCTCCATCTCCAATCATCACCACACTCTTGAAGCCATATTTTTCCTTTAACATGGTGATGACTTTTCCTTTTCCATCACTCTCAGCTGTGGGCTGGCTCTCATCAAAACCGGCATACTCTCCTGGATAACACACAATTGACTAGGATTCAAGCCTCGTCAATACACTTATTCAAGACGGACACACTCAATGTTTCACTCTTATTTAAACAAACAGCAAAAAGTCTCCTCGAGCTCGTACCATTGAAGTAGAACTTGAGCCGGTTGGCGTAAACATGATCCAGGGGAATGTTTAGCTGAGTTGCCACATGTTCAACGATGCAGCGGAAACCGCCTGAGATGAGGAACACCTTTATGTTTCGCTGGTGCAGACGGTCCACAAGCTCCCTGGATGAAAATGAATGGCAATTTATTGACGTTCAATTTTAATAAAGTTTTTAGCTAAAATGTTAGTATAGTATCCAATAGCAAACTCATTTGGACCAACTATGGCCAGGCCATGTTGTACATTTACCATCAGCTTAATGTGTGTAAATAAGCATTAATGCATGTGGACAACGCAGCAGGAAATGCCAAATAATACATAGCATTATGTATGCTAGCTGTCATTTATCTAATAAAGAAGACTGCACTTAACTGCCTATAAATACATGCAGACAACCCCTCCTGACTGGGTGACCATGTTGGAAGGTTTGAATCCTCAATACACCTCTTTTTTTCTTTTCTAAAGATTTTCCAAAGATACAATTTACAAATATACTTTAAGATAAGAGTTTCTTTTCCAAAAACATTGGGTTTTTTTCTTCTTTTCTGTGCTAAATGGCTACAATCAAAGCACTGTAGTCATGTAGCCAGAGGGTTGTTTACCGTAAATAGTTGGTTAAAAGTACTTAATGTACTAATTCAGAGCTCCTGTGGATACAGATAGTTCTGTAGTGTGTGGAACTCAAGGTCCACTGAATGACTGACATTTCTCAAATGAAGTGCTATCTTCTCACTCACCCGATACCTGGAGTCAGCTGAGGTGGGTGATCCGTTATCAGTTTGTTCACTTGTTCCCTGGAACATCGGATGATGGAAAGACGCTCAGTCAGGGCTGTTTTAAATGTCATTGTGCCACCCATAGCTTTTCGGGTCCTGAATTGGGAAAACGGCAACATATATTTGCAGAATATTTCAAACAAATCCAGAGATAATATCAAAATATGGGTGTACTTTGTAGTGCACGTCAATATGATGTTGACAACATACATTTCAGTGACTGCATCCCCAACACCACAAAATTTGGCAAGTTCATCTATGCCTTCTTCTTTGATGACGGTGCTGTCCACATCAAAACAGACAGCTTCTGCTCTCCGGAACACTTCCTTTATCTGTGAAAGAGTTGCCATCCTGCTGGAAAAAGAGAAGTACACAATATAAAGACAAAAAAAAACTAAAGGAGCATTTCAAAAGAACTTATAAGTCTGATGGCATCGACATCTCACTATACAAGGAAGTCATATAAAAATGTAAATCATTAGCTGGGTCCCGAGCAGAACTGGTTGGTTCAACGTGAGGTCTGTGGTTTTCCCCAACAGCTGCATCATTTAATTTAAGCTAAGCCATGTACGCAGAGGTTGTCTTCTAGCCACTGAAGCAGCAAATGCATCCATTGACTGAAATATCTGCAAACATTTCTGCATCGATGGATCTCAAAATTAAACACGTGGTATGCGAAGAAGAAAAAAGCAGCATTACATAAGGCTGAACAAGCTTTAGGCTGTTATGGACATTTTCTGCACGGATTGCGTCACCCCGATGCCCACTACGGAGGACCTGGGAAGGCGAGACCAAAAGCTGATACACGCGTCAAGACGATTAAACTCGGTGAAACGAGCAGCCCCTTCTCGTTTGGCGTAACAAGTAACCTAGCGTACTGCTGTACGCGACTATCATTCAAATATCACGGCTTTACGTTACGAGTGACCTGCGTGTCTCTGGCGCAGAGTTGACGGTAACTACCTGTTCGGCGCGGTCCACTTTGCTTGGTAAGAGCACTTCACACACAGTCTGTTCAACTGTCGACCGTAAACGAGTCCCGCTGCCACTGCACGCTAATGTCTTCGAGACTAATATGAAAAGTTGCGGTGAGGTACTTACTGATGAGACACTAAAGAGCGCTGCTGAGTGCTTGACCAATCAGAGTGAAGCCGGTGAGGTACCGCCCACTAGACCCCGGCCAATTGGTTGGCACGATTACATGACAGCAGCAACCGTCAACCCAAGGCAGACGTTGTACAGTGAAATGGTTGCCTGGGGCTACACGTCTACATTATTTGACTAATCGTTGGGTCCGAGTCTACATGCAGTCCCAGTAGTGTTTTAAGTATAATATTATAGGCTAGTGTCCTTGAGCAAGACACTCTAGCCCCAGTTGCTCCCCGGGCGCTTCACTGCAGCCCCACTGCTCCTTAGGCTGGGTCAAATGCAGAGAAGAATTTCCCCATGGGGATAAATACAAGTGTACATTTCTTTCTTTCTTTCTTTACAGTAGGCTATTCCCACATAGGATATTTGTTACATGTGCTGCAACAATGTCACTGTGCATAACGTATATTAAAATGGCAATGAAAATTATACATTTACTGGCAACATGTCCGTTTAGACAAAATAATAATAGCTGCATCCTCTGAAAATTTAGTTATTATTTCTTCAATGCCCACGTGTAAAGCGAATGGAGCCAGTAATATAACCCATGTCATTTGTTTATTTTGCCCAGCTAATTGTATTTAAATAAAATGTCACAACCAAGCAGCAATGAAGTAGTTAATTTAAGTTAGTTGTAATAAGCTGGAGGTGTATGATACAAACTGGGAATTGTTATCAAGGTTATTTAAATGATAGCTCATATTGGCATAGAGGCTCATTCACTGGCAGGAACATAGAAGGGAAAGAAGATATCTTGATGCACAGCCGAAGACATACATCCTCTAATACTTGATATCTTCTTCTTTTGTAATTGTCTTGATATGACTGTTCAGGTTAAGGTCTAAATCCGTAACTACATCTAGATTTCTGGCTTGGTTTGTGGTTTTTAACATCAGTGATTGAAGCTGAGCGCTGACTTTCGATCATTCATCCTTGGGACCAAAAACAATGACTTCCGTTTTATCTTTATTTAATTGAAGAAAATTCTGGCACATCCAGTTGTTGATTTCTTCAATGCATTTAGCTAGCCCTTGAATGAGATGATAGTCCCCTGGTGATATAGTTATGTAGATGTGAGAAAGGAGTTATTGTTGTATTTAGAAAGCAGATAATTCAGTTTAAATCCAGTAGGTGGCGACAAAGCGAGAGAGATAACTCTGGTCCATACCCCAGTACAGTAGGTGGCGGTATTGCACCTTTTGTTGGATGCCATCCGCCATAAAACCCCAAAAAGAAGAAGAAAGCGACACGTTGGCTACCGACCGCTATTAACAACCATAAAAGAAGAAAACGAGGAAGCGTAGTTCTTCTTACTGGACGACGCGATCTTGCTCCTCCACGTTGAATTAAGTGGCTAGCAGCATGGAGACCCTCGTACATATAGCATGTTGCTCTCTATCGGCCACGTTTGCTGTAAAACGGAACCAGGTTTTAAATGGAACAACACAAAGTTGAGCCTGCAACTCTGTAACGCTGCGGGTAATACAGGCTGGCTAGATGTAGGCTCAATGCATTTGGTTAACGTTAGTTAACCAAGTTAGTTAAAGGTGTGGTATGTGGACGTGGGAAGCACGTGGCGGCTAGCTAGAAGTAACGCTAACTTACATTGCACTGGAAAGCAGTTGTTTAGTCACAGTCATTACATTTGTTGCTTTAACACCACGAGACAAATGCAGGTATTCGCATAGATTATGATTGTTTTCGTTGTGTAACTACTTTTTAATCTGAGTAGGACATTACGAGAACGTCATTTAGTGTTTATGACAAATATTATTTATGCTCAGGGGGATGTTATGTTAACCTTTTTGTGCTTTGTGATAACAGGGTACATTGGAGGAGATGGCCTGACCTGACTCATCACGGAGGAGCTCCCAGCTTGAAACACGCCATGTGGCAGAGGTGAGGAGATATACCGTTCATCATGTTACTGAAAGATGAGAATTAAACACTGGGAATGTGTGCCGATAGACCTTTTTATTTTCCTTCGGGGCAGACAATTTGACATGCAACGGTAGGAAAACACGGATGTATTCCATGCCATTTATTATGGCAGCGTTCCACTTGGGGTAGGCCCTGGTATTGTGCAGGCCGGCTCACTGGGACACTGAATGGAACTGAGCCGCCATTCATTTTATAAAGTTCAACTCTGTGAGTGCTGTTGAATAATAACAGCATGGCGTGAAAAAGGCACATGCATTTCCCGAATCTATTTAAAGTGAATATTTTTTTATTTCTGGGCATCAACCATATAAAATAGAGCACACGTGTTCTAAATGACCTAGTTAGTCATGGTGTTCATTCTTACAAATGATGACTTTCTGTTGCTGATCGCTCTTCCAGATGCCTTGTCTGAAGATATGGGATTATTGATCCTGATGTGGCCAAGAGTACGAACACAGAGGTAACTCATACTTCACAATAACATGTATTTGAAAGCATGGAGAATTCTGTTTTACTCTTGAAATAGTAAATGCAGTCAGACACCGTGCCAAATTATTGTTTTCACACACTGACTTAACTACAGGATGAGTGCTAATTTTGTGCCTCATTCTTACGTCAGAGTGAATACAGAAATGTGGTTTCCTTTGATATGTGATCTATGTTTGAATATGATTGTCATATAGCCCTTTTATTAAGATATTTAACCATAAGAATTGTTAAGCTTTATCATCTTACAATGTCTTGTTTTTGTGAGAATACACAAGCTCAATAACAGTCAGACAAATTCATCTCAGAGGCTCAATTATACTTTTTTTTTTTTTTTTGTTGCAGCATTCGTCAGAATATGTTTTTATGGAGAAGTGCTGTAATGCCCACTCGGTCACATTGCTGATCACCGAAGAAACATGGTTGCTTCAACAGAGAGGCTAGAAGATGGTATGTTTACACACAGTTATGCACCGACATGCAGCATAATTAGTATTCCTAGCGGTGAAGAAGTCACCACTGAGGCATGGACGAATTCTGTTCCAGCTGGTCTGTGGTGGATACAGTCAGACACCATGCAAAAGCCTAGTCTCATTTCTGCCAAATGACTGGGTGAGTGCTTCCCTCAGCCTCATCCAACTATACAGGAATGAGTACAATGATACACTGAGAAAATGAAGGTGCTGCCCTATTTTTTTTTTTTTGTATTTATCTTTATTTTTATTTTTTTCTGCAGTGGCTACTTTTGAAGAGGACCATGAGAAAAAAAGACAACTCCTTTTGTTCACGGTAAGAACATGAGCATGAAATATCCAAATAGTTATTAACCCTCGCTGTGATTTGTTTGACTCTTAAATATTGTTTTTTTTTTTTTTTTCAACCCACAGCTCCACCAGGGAAAGCAATATCGCCTGCCTTTGGGTGGCTGTACCTCACTCTTCTTTTGTAATAAACTTGTAACTGTTCAAAATGGGTCTTGTGGATTATTGTTCTACATTAGGTTTAACATTGTTGGACAAAATGGGTAAAGAAAATACAATCCTGATATCTAAAATTTCAAAAGCACCACAACAAGTTTGAACCTTTACATTACCAAGACATTTTAATAAATAAACCCATAGCATTCTTTTCAAAGCTGTAAGAAAGAAAATGTCCCTCAAAGCTGTTAAAGTAAATTGAGTACAGTTCATCCTGCATAATAATCAAAAAGGTATACAGTACGTCATTTCAAGTATGCAGGTTAACTGCTTCATTATCAAATCTAAATTGTCTGTTATTGCCCCATGTTTTGCTTTGGCTGTCAAAGTTCTGACACATGGCCATTTGAAGAGTTAACATGTCATTCAACCAGGTGACTGAATGATCATTTAAAAATCAAATCCATATTGTAACCTTAAACAAAACAATACTTGCTTAGATTTCATACAGTAAAAGATAAGGTGTAGAAATGTATGCATAGTGTTCAAAGAGTCCGTTTTCAGTCAAAACAGTTGAATAAAACATACAATATTTCCTCTAAACTGCTATTTTACCAGTAAATGTTATTTCATGTGTATCATACCCATTATTGTGCACCCAGGAGCACGTGCTCGTTACCAGATGTGGTGGGCCGGCTCTTCGGCCTCGGCAGCCATCGACAGCAGGATGGCCTTGGGAGTGTTCTCGAACAGTGCTGCTCTGTTCTGAGTTTGTCCCTTCTTGACCCAGTGGCCGTAGATCTTGAATGCACACGCGTCGATGAGCTTGCGAATGGGCTTGACGGCGTACGGATCGCTCTTGATCACCTCCTTGGTGACGGGCTTGGCGCGGCGGTAGTTGCAGTAGATTCGCATCGTTGCGAGAACAGTCATGCAAATGACCTGAAAGAGAAACATTTGGGAAATGTTCACTAGAGTACTAAAGGGTATATTAAATGTGAAAGTGTACTGGCCCCTCATCTTAATGTTTCAGTATAAGACTCCATAACCAGCCGTCGTTCACTCATTCTGCCTCATTAGGACTGTTTAATGTCTTTCTTGCCCTCATTAGTTTTGTTAGTAACCAGTCTTAAACTTTGTTTATGTCCTTCTTTACAGACACAATTTAGTTTTCTTTCATTTTAGTGCACAAAAGAATGTACCAACAAAGACTTACAACTTGTTTATAATAAACTCAATGATTAAATAAGGCATTAGGAAAGGTCTAATCAAGTGAGTAAATAAATATATAAGAGTAAATTAATCAATAAATTGTAAAATAATCTTTGAAAAGACATTTCAATTTAATTTACTCTAATGAAAAGTGTCCGTATGCCAGTTTGGAACTCTATATGTTAATCAAAGTTTCTAATCGTGTGGTATAACAGTAAAAGATATCCTTGCTGCTGTGTTCGCGGGCGCCATCTCTCAAAGATTATTACATTTTGTTTCCATCCATTTGTCTTACGGCCATGGATATTATGAAATGAAAGGTGGGAAATAAATATTTATGGTATATTCTGTGTGAATGGTAATTTAATTCACACGTCTTTTTTTACGCCTTACCTTGAATCGCCTGTATGGAGTGAACTGCCGCACTTCATTCACCACATACTGAGAAAAGAAGGAGTGGTTGAGGACATCCGTCGCTGTGTATCGTTCCGTTGGGTCCACCACCAGCATCCGGGAGATCTAAAGAACCCGCAACGAGGGTTTTGTTTATTCTTCTGTCATTAAAACCGTGTAGCAGCTTCATATAATTGCCATAAGTGATATCAATACTTAGTGAAACACCCAAAGTATAGTTACAAAATCCAACAAGCAGGAGTAGAGATGAGCGCCTACCAAATCTTTAACAGTGTCGGAGCGGTCCTCCCACTCTGGAGACGAGAAGTCGTAACTGCCAGACAAGATCATACGCAGCATCATCATCTGTTTCCTGTGCCAGAAGGGCGGCGAGCCTGCGAGTAGCGTGTACATGATGACCCCTGAACTCCATCTGCAGGCATAAACCAGGAGAAAATCAATCTTAAAGTGTGTAAACGGTGCGTACATTAATTATCCTGATAATAACCTGGAAAGTGTGCAGGTCACGGGATTACAGGAGTTTCCAATAGAGCCACACTGTTGCAGAATGTGTACATTGATTTGTACATATCTGTAATAACTTTGTTGCTTAAATTGTTTAGTTTGTACATCTGACACTGCTAACGTTCTGCTGTGTCGTGTGTTTTTTGTCTCCGCTTACTCACATGTCCACCGCAGTGCCGTATCCTGCATGCCCTGCGTCCATGGAGCACTCGATGATCTCCGGAGCGAGGTAACCAGGAGTCCCACACACCTCTGCGTCACAAGAGGCATCAAACTCGTGAACTTTAAAACCCACATTGACAAAGCTTGAAAAAGTCTTTCGACCACTTGGTCTCTGGCATAAAACCATAAAGGGGTGTCATCTTGTTAGGCAGACTGTACATAGATGTATTGTTAATCTGATGGTTGATCATCACGTACATACATGACATTTGACCTCTGCATCCAACCCATCCCCAAGAAGACTTCCACATGCAGACAGGTGGAGCCTTGTGATTAGAGGATGACCCACTCTAAACCCTGAGCCACCGCCATCTCAAATCAGTCATACTTATACTCCAGAAGAAGTACTATGGGACTACCTTAGTTTCTACTTAAACAAAAGTACATTGGTTCCTCTATTGAGGAGTATTAAAGTAGCAGGCTAATGTCACCTCTCCTGACTGTGACCATCCTATGTGGCGTTATCAACACCAGAGATTACAAAGTGCTTTGCAAGAGGGAACAACAGGAAAACGACAACATTTGCAATCAATTTGTCTCCAAAACAGCAATGCACACAGCAAGAGGTTCTCAGAGAACATCGCATGTGGGTGAAGTCAACCCATGACCCATAAAAGCATAATAATAATGTAG
Organism: Cyclopterus lumpus; assembly: GCF_009769545.1. Lineage (NCBI taxonomy): Eukaryota > Metazoa > Chordata > Actinopteri > Perciformes > Cyclopteridae > Cyclopterus > Cyclopterus lumpus. The sequence continues at coordinate 3,303,570 of NC_046978.1, forward strand.
GCTTTTCTGTAATTCCTATCCAAGCAAAAGGAGTTAAGAAAATTATTAAATCACATTATGACTTAACTTTTTAACCCACTCAAATACGCTAACTTGAGTACTTTCCACAAGTGGCTTCTGTCTCAGTAGGACATCAATAAGCATGACACCATTTAACATGTTGAAATGATCCACCAGACGTTCATTTTGACGGCAACTTTCAGATTAAGTGTTGCAGGGTTACTGTAGATCTACAGATTTGAGCTCATCCCAATCACATATTTTACCACCTGAACAAAATGATTTGGGGATGCAGTTTCATGAGACATTTGACTTGCCAGTTCCCTCTGCTTATAGTGATCCGATGCTCTCGGAGTCTCATTTGAAAGGTCAGTGTCCTCTGAGTGTCTGAGACTACAGTGTCCTGTTGCCTCTTAACCTTTGTAAGAGCAGCTCAGAGAGACGGGAGCATGTTGTGCAACCAGACCCAGACTCTCCGCCAACCCACCAGCAGCTGCTGCAACAGCACTGAAGGTTTTAAACAGTCACTGTAATAGAAACAAATATATCTGCAGCTGAGTACACTGGTTTTCTGTTCTGAATATGTCAGTGTGAGTGATTTTGGGTGACTTTGATCTCCTGGACATAAACTTGTCAGTTTGAAAGGACCTGAATTGTATTCAGATAATTTAATAATGTCTTCTGGTTGGTTTCCATGTCACCGACCTTTGAGCCTCTGTCCCGGCTTGATTTGCACAGCAAAGCCAAAGTCGGTGAGTTTGATGTTCATCTGGTCGTCTAAAAGGATGTTCTCAGGCTTCAGGTCCCGGTGGACAATGTTCTGGCCGTGGAGAAACTGGACCACCTTCAGCAGAGCACGCATGATGTTCCTAAAACCAAAAAACACCAAACCCAACTAGGACAATTAGGACAATTCATCGCTTTTGCCTTAGTGGATAGTTCAGACACTCACTGACCGGGTTTCCTTCTCACTCAGAGTAACTTTCTCCGTGAGGTAGTCAAAAAGTTCACCTCTCTTCATCCTGCGGGAAAGAAAACAAAACATTTTAAAAGCTGCTTGCTCGAATTTCTGTTTAAAACTCAGTTGTCTAAAACGTGCCACTCACAGGTCAAAAACCAGGAAGAAGAAGGCGTGGGACTCGTAGCAGTCTTTGAGCTGAACTGGAGAAGAGAGACATTTGAGGTACACTCAGTATTTAGACAAAACTAAGAGGACAGCTGACCACAACTGACCTCTTGAGCAGGCGAGTGAAACAAAAGCTCTTTGGGCTTTCTGAGACTTTTATTGTAGATTCACGTTTAAATAAAGCTGCTGATGCACACAGTTTGTATTTTTCCGGAGAAGGACAGGGCTTACTGATGTTGTCTCGTCCGCAGACTTTCTTCAGGATGTCGATCTCCTTCACCGTCGCCCCTCTGATCTCCTCGATCTCCTGCGGGGTCATCTTGTCGGAGGGGGTGATGTCGATGATCTTCACCGCATACTCCAGAGACGTCCTTTTGTGTATGCAGCGACGCACCACGCTGCTCACTCCCCTGAGGAAGAGAACAACGCTTCACATCTGCAGCTTTGTGAGGTGACTTATTTCTTCAGATGGGTGCATTTGTACAGCTGGACTCAAAAACTTTGGCTGCTGCTTTCGGTGATAACTGTTGGATGCGGTTGCTCCTACATACTACTATACTACTACATGTGGAAGGGCTGCCTCATCTTGATGTGAAGGGCATAACCTTAAAGACTGTAATCTCCTCATGGTAATTTCTATTTATGAAGTCCTTTTAGAGGGAACCAAACTGACTCCCCTTCCCCCGTTTGTGAAGCTCACTGAGCAGTGTGAAGAGTACTACAGCATCCAAACACATTGTTAGAATCTGGTGACCTTGTGACCTGCATGTTTAGAAAAGGAAGTGCCATTATGTGATCTCACTGGGTGCCGTCCAATCCAGGACAGTAAACCTTTGTCCGAAACACCCTGGAGTTCATGAATGCAGCCTGGGTGCATTATGTAACAGCACCACTGTCTGACAGAGGGTGGTGAATGACGATGAGAGAAAAAAGCAGCTCTGGCACTGCAGGCATTTCTCAGGGACTTCTGGGAAACTTCAGGGAAACCATTCAACTCGTTTTCCACATCAGTGTCTCAATCTTATAAACAATACTAACAATTGGAGCTGTTGTGGGCCAAAATATTATTTTGGGCCAGTCGTTCACCATATGTTTGCTTGTGGCCCCTTTAAAGGATTACTGTAGTTTAACATTTTGGGGAAATCCAATTCTTCTATGCTCTGGGTTAATTAAAGTCTTTATAAACATACCTTCCCAGAATCTCCTTGGTCTCGTACTTGTCGTAGAACTCCTGGGCTCCCACCCAGTCAGGGACCTCCTCCTCTTTGGTCATGGTGGCCCTGATGCCGGTTCACCACCGAGGCTGCACAACCACTCTCCTCTCTCAGCTCAAAGCAGTCTGACAGAAACCATTTGTATTTTCAATGACACCGCCTTAATAAGCAAGCATCAGGGGGAGCCCTGTATTGTTATTTAAATTGTTTTCAGCCACATGTTATGCAGAAATGACAAACATTTGCTGATCTTCTCTTCTTGGCAATTTTATATTTTGGGGGTTCGGACTGCTGGTTGGATGTCTCTATGGTCTTTGAGAAATAATGGACTTTTTTATTTCATTAATGATTAATTGAGATAATAAATGGCGAATGATTGGTCATATAAAACTAATCGCAGATTTACTGCAACGATACATCACGTTTTATAAATCCATCATATCGTTTGTAACATCTTAATCTGCAAAGTAACAAGTCCTAATTATCCATGAAAACATATATAATGCTGTCAAAATTAATGTCCTGTGATGCAGTAGAGTAGAATACATGGAATGACTCAAGCACATCGAGATACATATAGATACGTGACTGAGGAGCAACTTGGCTTCCCTGCAGTTTCATTGGTTAACGACTTATTTCATGCACATTTCGCTCTTTTCTTAAAATGAAAGATGAGTTTCGAGATGCATGATGAGTGAATGTCACCTGGTACAGATGGACGCCTTCATTCATGTGCAGGGGAACGACCTCCTCCACTGCTCTTTCTAATGTTACAGTTGGTGTTTGAACTCCGTCTCACTCGTGTCGAGTAAGAAAAAAAATAAGCGTCTCGGATCTAGACTCGCCGTCACGTCACGGGGTGCAGACTAATGCAGCCAGGTGCCAGTGTGGGAACAACGTCTCGCTCTCGTCCTCTGGCACTATTTGACCTTTTGCGGGCTGCAGTAATGAACACATTAAAAAAAAGACACACTGGGGAGGGAGGAACACCGCTCAGTATCTCACCTCGTGTCGCTCAGTCGTGGTTATTACGGTTATCCATCACGAGCAGACGGCAGAGGACGGACGAAGAGCTCCGGTCAAACCCCGGTGCTCTCGCGGCGGGGTTGGGCCGCCGCCATTGCAAAAGGGCGAGCTTTAATGTCAGACGCCAAAAATAAATAGATCCTTCCGCAGCAGCACTCTGTGAACGCGTGCGGACGCGGACACACACACACACACACACACACACACACACACACACACACACACACACACACACACACACACACACACACACACACACACACACACACACACACACACACACACACACACACACACACACACACACACACACACACACACACACACACACACACACACACACACACACACACACACACACACACACACACACACACACACACACACACACACACACACACACACACACACACACACACACACACACACACGATAGCAGCCTGTCGCATTGAGAAGGAGAGGGCTGTCCTACACACCTCTGCGTGCAACGTTCAACTCGTGGACATGCATTCAGGCCGGAGTGACTGGACAGGTGCTGGGCCACTGTCACCTCTAATTAAAGAAAGTGCATGTCAAAATAGAAATGTTTCTTAGAAAGTCCAGTGCAACATTAAAAACCGGTAGTGAAATAGATTAGAACGACTCGCGCTGCTTTTATGATTCATGGGCTTTATTATTTTGAAATCTAAAACATGTTGCAAACAAACTGCAGACATCAACAATCCAGAGGATGGAAACATGCGCAGTTGAATTTAAATTAAAAAGCACTCAAGCTAATGAAAATCACGGTCGACAACTCAAATCAACACGCAGCAAAATATATAAACAATATTTATACGACTATTATTACAAACTTTGTAGCAATGTCCTGAGAATGAACACAATGATGCCTTCTAATGATAGTCAGCTGTCGAAATAAAGTAAGTTTATTGATTTCTTGTAGGTTAAAACACTTCATACAGCTTGGTGGCTCATTACAGTTTGTGTGTGCTCTTCATTCTCCAGGTGTTTGTCTCAGTCTCATGACATACCTGTGGAGAAAAGAACAGTTTAATTCGACAAGTTTTCCTACTTCTAATATTTTTTTATAATCCTATAGTACAGGCGTTATGTAACGCATTCAGAAAGCCTTTACATATACGCCTCCTTGTGGCCACACTGTGTATTACATAAGACCCATGATGGCATAATGTAAAGTCATGTTGCTATGACGTCTCACTGACTCAGTGCTCATGCAAATCCTGCTTTTTGGGAGTGTTAACTCAAATGTATAAAGAACAGCCATCAGTAAAGCAAGACTAAAGAGACAATGGACACGTCTGTTAAAATACGAGAGTGTGTGAGTCTTTCAAAACAGTGAATTAAAAAGTAACTACCATTACATCAGTGGTGCACTGTTGGAAGCTATAAATGTGTATTCATGTGGAATCGAATTTCTTCCAACAGCTCTTTTTACTCACCATTAGAGAACTTGCACTGTTTCAGCACCTCGCTGAAGCCCTCACAGAGCTTTAGGTCGCTCTGGCTTTGGGCGCACTCGATGAACTGTTTGAGCTCATACGAGCAGCCCTGCTGCTGTTGAGGGGGCTGCTGCTGATACATGGACTGTGGCTGCTGCTGGTACATGGGCTGAGCTTGGTACGGCTCCTGAAAGACACAAGGTAGATGATGGGATCCTTCATACATCTATAGTAGGCATTGTCATTTGCATCATTCGTTTCAAATGTAACAATGACAAAAAGTGATATCTTCTTGCCAATGCTACTAGAAGAAAATACCACATGTATCCATACATTATTGCAATAATTAACATAGTACTTTAATACCTACTGTGGATAAACCCAGTTGAAGGTAATAATATGATTATGTAGGTGGTTCACAGTAATCCATAATCCCCAATAACTGGATTTAAGATGGTAGCCTACCAGTTAACATTTATTGGTGGTGATCACTGCTTTGCCTCCTCCTCCAACCCACAACCACACCTGTTCAGTTGTTACTGCTTCATACCTCCCACAGGACAGACACACTAATCTGTCCTGGGGCTATTTTAGTCTTATGACTGGCTAAACCCCAGTTTATTTACCTGGTATGTGACATCAGGCTTGGCAGGCTCCGAGGATCCTCCACCGAAGCCTCCAGTCATCGCGTGGCCGAGGGTGTGTCCTACTGCAGAGCCCACTGCCACTCCAGCGGCTGTAGTCGCCATTTGGGCAAACATACCAGGCTGCTTGGGTGCTGCAGCTGGAGCACCCACAGAAGATGGAGGAGCATGCATAGGCGCCGGGGCATAGGAGGGAGGGGGTGCAGCCCTGGCCATAGGTGGGGGTGGGGCCCTGCGGTAAAGAGAAAGTAATTTGAAATACAGGGTCCAAACACTATCATCAACTGGCACAAGTGCTGGTTTCAAATGAGTTTGAATTAGTTTTGAATTAATGACAAAAACCATCAACTCTCGAGAAAAGAAGACTGCACTCCGTCTTTAGAATCTCACCAGGGTAAAAGTTGACAACGGGAAACCCCAAGGATAAAAATGATATTCATATATAAAAAGGAAGACAGCTATGCACATGTGGATCTTATACAAAATCTATTTAAAATGTGCAATAGAGTGACAGAAAGAAGTATAACATATCTGTGTTGTAACTGTATGTGGGACTGACATAAGGTGTCACCTGAGGTCATTGATGAGTTTCCTCTGGACAGTTTGGCATTAGAGCAAAGGCTTAGTATCTAGAGTCCTAAGCTTTCATCTAAACTAGATGTGGCTAACGTAATCCAAAAATAAAACTAATTCTTATTTAGTTTGTATAAGTGACGTGGATATCATGACAAATAGTTTTAGGGCATTCGCTGTTGATGTGACGAAGTCAGAAAACACAGAGACGAGGACAATTTCAAGGGTTTTAAAGGGTTTATGAATGAAAATCCTAAATGGTATCAAGTAGGTAACGTTGAGCTCCGCGAAAAGCCTGTAGTTTGATGTAAATCCACACAGTTTAATTGTGACGTCACATAACAGGCAACATTACCATGATGTAGATTTCACATTGTAACCTTCACTACTTAATCAATGACTTCTGAGCGAGCATCAATGTCCTGGTACAGGAGGAAGACATTAAGATGTTCTTAAATCATTAACGCTACAAGTTAGTTCCAGATACTAATCTAATAACGAGTGGCACCAGCTAACACATGACACGTTAGTTAACCGTTACGCTAGATTTGTTCCCAACTAAATGAGCCTAAATAAGTGTTTCAACACACTTTACCTGGCTGGAGGGGCCATCCTGGACGACCGGCTTCTGCTTCCTCTCGGCATTTTGTGAATTCTTGGTAATATTTGTGAGTTTGCTGGCTGGTAAAAACGGACGCAGTTCCACAGGCTACTTTATGTCGACCTTTAGCTAATCCGGAACTTATTGTGTTACATCATGTGTCTCTGGGATAACTTCCGGTGTTGTGTCGGACAGCGCTTCCCTCGAACCTAAACCCTAACCGCCGAAGGGGGCGCTGTCACTTTAACAGGAGGGGACACTATTCAACGCGGGAACTGACTACGACGTAACACCTGTATGAAAAAACAAACGGAACGCTTCCTTCAATTTCAGGTAAGTATTGCAGTACTTAATTTGTCTAACCTTAACAAACATGTTCATAGTTATATTTATTTTATGTATTTTTTTTAAACTTTGTTTCATGGTTATGACATTTTTAGGAAATGTAAACCGTAAGCTGCTTTTCACAATGTATACTGACTATCGTTTAATTCTTGCCCAAATTGCTGCAGTTTATTTAGCACCTCCAATAACAAATGAAGTAAAACGAAATAGCAATTCAGTTTGTTTCAACTTCAGGAAACTGGGATAACAAATACAAATAAAAACGTTTCTAAACTGCAATGTCCCTATTCTTGTAGGACGGACTGACACAAAATATGTGCCTCAGTTCCCAAATTACCTGAAAAATGATTATGGAGGCAGATTCAGCTAAACACAACTAGATAAAGATAAAGCAATGAGTTTCTCTGGTGTCTTGCAAAAACAGTTCATATAAGAGAATATAATTTACATCAGTGAAATGTTTTCTTGCTAAAAACGAGAGCTACAGCCGACATAATACATGGTAATTGAACAGTTAAACAGTTGTTGCTAGGGTGTCTTAAGCATAACAGCATTACCAACTTGGCACATTACATAACACCATAATGCATTTATTTGTTTACTAGGTTTATTCTTCAGCAATCAAACCTACATATAAATGTGCAAAGTCAACTCATACAAAAATAGTGTTATTCATTTATCTGAGTAAAGTATTCATTTTCTCAACAAAAATATCTGGTAAAATACCAGTACATTATAGCAATGAGAAGCTATTTTAGTTATATGTAATATAACCAAGAATGTTGCACAGCTTTATAACTATAACATCATATTCTATATAGCATTCCACGCCCATATATTATTTCAGAACAAGGATTTCAATAAAGAAAAATTATCACTTATTTCTCAAATTAAGCAGTAAGAGAAAGACTTGTTACTCATTTTTCCCCTTTCTTCTTCTTATCAGAAAATCTACGTTGTTGATGTTGTCCACCTCCTCGTCCTGATCGGTTTCCTTTCGCTCTTTGATTGGTCCACGCTGGCATAGGAGGCTCCAATTCTCCTGGTCGTCCTCCTCTGTCTGGTACGCTGCCCATCAACATCTGGTGAGACCAAATAGGAATTAGAGGCCATCTGTATTTTGATCTTAAGAGGTCTTCATTCAGAATCACAGGAACAGTTTATATCGGTTTACAGTCGTACCTTGTAGACGGGGGTGCTTGTTCCAGCCCTGATCGGCTCCATGAGGAACTTATCCTCTCTGGCGGCGATCAGAAGAGCAGAGGACACTCGGGAGGAGCCAGAGAGGGATGAAAGAGGAGGCACCGAGGCCAGAGCTTCACTGCGCTCCTGTAAATAAAAAATGGATTGAACTGTGCATTTGTTGTGATCATGAATCTCAATAAATCCCAATAAACAAATAATCCACTTTTAAAAAGAGTGAGTTCTGAGAAGAAGTGATGTAAGGTGCCGCCTACCTTTTGTTTTTCTCCCCACGCAAATGACTCAAGTGTCACCTGAAAGCGTTTGATCATCATTTGTCGCCGACAGTGATAGTCCTCTGACAGAAGTTGATTGATCTTTTTAACGTGCACCTGAGAAACAGAAAGGGGATACAAAAATTTAAAAAAAGGTTGAAGTGCTCAAAGAGTTACATATGATAACCGTAGCAACATACCCACTGCTCAGAGCTGAGGCTATTGTTGAGAAGCGGGTTGGTCATGTTTCCACACGGTAGACGAGTGAGCCTCGACTTCACCTGCATGAAAACATTTTAAAAAGCATTCAGTACTTCTCTGTTCGTAGTCGTGACATCTCAGTCTCTCTTACGCCAAACTTACTTCACTTGACACGTCTGTAAATTGTGAGGAGGCATCCATGTCAAGGGCGTGCAGCAGTAATATCCATTCTGCCTGCATCTCCGCATTCCTTCTGTCTTTGTCATCGTCATCTTCGTATTCCTGACCAAACTCAGCCAGTTCATGGCTGTGATCTTTAAGTCGCTGCTCTTTTTCAGACTCGTCCCCTGTTGTTATCTCCTCAGGATGCGATTCCTTACGCCTCATTATTTGAGCCGCTTGCAATTCTGCTACAAGGAACTCTAAAGGATTGAACAGTCAGTTTAAGAAGATGCACACTTCATTAAAAGGAAATGCACAAATCCATGGCCACTACAATCATGAGTTATACCCTTAAATACAACTCTACAACATGGACCACAAGAGTCCTAATAATTCTCACCAGTGACTTTGTTGAGGATGGACGGCCCCAGCACCTCTGATGTCAACACAGTGAGGGGAGACAGCATGTTTGACAGCAAGGTTCTCAACTCCCCCACCAGCAAGACGTTACTTGTTCTGCTTGAGTCTAAAAAAAGATATTTTTCTATTAGGAGCTAGGTTGATATATCGGGAAATAATAATATATATATCAATATTTATTTATATTTTTAAACTGAGCACCTTTGACATGTAAGATTCGTGTTCAAAGCTCCGGGTCCCGTGGCCGCAGGAAATTCAGGATTCGAGTTAAAGTTTAACAATATTTAATGGCAAAGATAATACTCATGTAGCGTTCACGATCGTGGGGCCAGAAAGGAGGAACTCTCCACAGACGGAGTGCAGCTCCCAGGGAGCCACAGACCGGGGCTGTCTCGAGTCTCCAGACCAGTAGAACCATGTCCCCAGAACAAATGCTCGGCTATTAGTATGGTCATGCAAATGAATTCACACCTAAAGGTTAGTTCCATTGGTCAGTTCAAAGGATGCAGCAGTTCTGTTCGCTAAGCCAATTAGTAAAACTAGCGGGGTCAAAGCTCACTCTTCCGGTCAAGGACAGGAAGTTCCCCTTCACAATAAAACCCTATTATCCTGCCTTCCGAATAAAAGCAACACATTAGGTTTCAATCGGCATCCATTTTAACTATTGTCTAAACAATAAAACATTCATTCATTCTCATGCATCATACAGTTAATCATTACATTTGTCATTAAAACAGAATAATAAAACAGTGATCCTCTCTTATGTTTCATAATACATTCCTCCAGAATATTCCTCATAATATCCCAAATTAATTATCATATCTTTCTTTATGTATTAAATTAAAACATAAACTTCTCTTATCTACATGTGCAAATATATAAAATCCACTACAACCTAACAGACACACAAACACTTCCTTCAGGATGAATAAAGATCTATCTCAACAATGGAAGAAAACATACTAAACCACTCCCCTCCCAAATATGAGAACCACAAAAACAAACCCCAGACATAACGTACAAACACAGACACTGTAACTGATACAAAGTGTGTTGTTTAAAGGTGTAAACGAGCTCAGGTCAGGCAGCGTCTTAAAAACTAACCAGATGTGGATGTTATTCTACTCAGTTAGAAGAAACACCACATGAAGACTTAACGTGTCTGACTGGACTGCGGTTACTGCACCAAACCCCACAGAGGACAGAGGCTCGTAATGAACACCTTGTAGCTCCGGACAGAGAGCCGTCAGCTGGGCGGTCAGCCAGGTGAGCAGCGGGCAGGGGAGCTCATCACATCGACACCGCGAGAGGCACGCGCTGCCCGGGTACCTGAGCAGGAAGTCAGACGACAGGTGAAATTAGCGGCTTCACGTTGGTCCTAATAGACTGGAGAGGCCAGAATATTGATACACAATTACACATTTAACAAGAGATTGGAGTGCTTATAGACCACAGTTAGTTAACTTGTATCAAACTGTCCCGAACAAGAGCTTGTAATAAGTTTCTGTAACACGCGAAGGTAAGTTAACTAACGTTAGGAGTATACGCAGCAAACAAGGAAGCAGTTAGCTTACTCACCCTAAAGCGTTGATAGCTGAAACTGTCCCTGCGCTCCTCTCCATTGTCACTATGTAAATGTAAACAATTGATATAAATCTTTTATAGTAAGTCAGTTCTTCCCAACTCAAAGTTCACGCGTGTTTATAATGATGCTTCCTCTTTTTTGACAGCGTTTAATGAAAGGTCACGTATCGCCACCTGCTGGCCGGAGTGTGTCGTGCGTCTATATTAATGAAATAAAAATAATAATTCATGCAACAACGAGCTTTAAAATATAAGTACAAAGCAAAACAATTTTATTTGAATAGCAATATTACAAAAGTAAAAAATAAATTAAAACGAGTAATTTAAATCAAATTGTAAACAACAAACAAACACATGTAGAAATACATGTAAAGTGTAATAATAATGATTATAATAGTAATAATAATAACAATAACATCAATATTACTCATAATCATGATAGTTAAGATGATAGATGAAAACTTCCCAGGCTCTGACAATACACTACCTCATATACTGTAATTAAAAGAAGAAAACAATCTGTGATATTGATATAACGGGTCACAGTTTCTATACTTTTTCGAACACAGCCGTCAGTGTTGTGTTTACATTAGTCTCCACCAGGAGCCACTAGAGGTCCGTGATGGGCTGCTGGAGTATATCAACTAACAACTAATGATAAAATAACACATTGGCGTTACATCTGGCCTTCAAATACTAATTTACTCAAGTACTCAGTGTATTTCCATGTAATGCTACTTAATACTTCTAAGCCTCCGCATTTCAGAGGAAATATTGTACTTTTTATTTTACCTCATTTGTTTGAGAGTTTTAGTTAAAACTTATAAGACACAATGAAGCACTGAATAAAGTTGTTTAGCTTCACCTCAACCAAATTGTAAATGCTGCTCACATGTTAATGCTACAGTGAAAATACATAGTATCCATATTAGGAGCTACTCTGCGTCATGGTGTATTCACGTTTGATACATTATGAAAATATACTGTCTTACTATTCTTTGTGTTTAAATAAAATGTAACGACTGCTCGCTGTATATGTATATATGAAATGAGGAGTAACACAAACCCAACTTCATTTATTTCTCCCAATCTATGGATTTGACATCAGCCTCCAACCTCTGGTCATTGAAGGGCATAATGATGGGGATATTATTTACTGCAGGTGATTAGAAAATCATAATATATAATGTCACTCACCATGCTCATCTACATTATTCTCTTCCTCTTTATTATGAGCATACTTTGGCACACTCAGCACTCTCAACACCATCACATGTGTTGCTGATGCAGGCAGTGCAGCTAATGTTGACTTCAGTGTATATATATATATATATATATATATATATATATATATATATATATATATACACTGAAGTCAACATTAGCTGCATATATATAACATCAACCATGCTTTTATGGTTCTGCTTTATAGCTTTGGGTCAATGTCTTCTGCACAGCTCCTGCAGAAGCTGGTAGAAAACCTTAGACTTAAGTGGTACCATCACTGTGAGAGTCCTCTGTGGTTTGACTCGGCAGAAGAAAAGGTAATCTTTATTGGTGGTGAAATAAGTTTATATTCAGCTTCGGCCTAATACCTAATAAGACTGTCCCTTCCTCTGACAAATGACTGTGTGCACACACACTCAGGCAGACAAACACACATGCTGCTTCATTAGCTTTGTCTGAATGTGTTGTCCCATCTACTCATTGAGCACAGCTTGACCACATGTGTCACACTTGTGGCAGCAAGCCCCTCCATGAGCAGCCTGTAAACTGAACAGGAACAATGAAGACTGTGGCGGTGTCCGTCAAGATTGAGCCTCCTACGTTCACTTGGCCCCTACTGCCATATGTACAGAAACTGTGCCGCCCCTCAACAACAAAAGCCCTGCCATGCGTCAGGATGCTGCATCTTTTATTCCCCCGACACTGCTCTCTGCTCCATGAAAGCTTGCAGGTTGCTCACCTTTGACCTCTGGCAAACAGCCAGACAAAGCAGCCAGACACTCCCCCTGGGTGGACTTGTTGGGCCCTCCTTAGGTGGATGAATGAATGAAAAAGTGATTCCCTAGCAGTGCTAATGACTGCCATACTCAAAAAAAACAATCCAAAACATGTTTTGGTTATATGTGCAGTGGAGATCATACAGACAGTGCAGTGTTCAAAATGCATCACACATTAAAAAAATTATATACAAATATTAAATATATCTTGTTTGACAAGTTGTATTGGGGTAATTTTCACATTGTTTAAGGTTTGATTGGGAGTGGGTGTTGGACATTTTATTATACATTATACATTTATTATACAATATATATATATGTACATCGTTATGTGATACATTTTCTTCTTATCCCGCTAAATAGTTACTGCCAGGTTCTTAATAACATTGATGCGAAAATCATATAAATATCCAATATTGACATGAAACTTGTAGGGTATATATTACACATATTAGTGCACTTTGTTTGTAAAAAACAAATAGACAAAATAGGACACATTTGAATGAGCACCAGTAAAATAAAGCTGTGAAATGTTGCAGGGATATTGTGAAATATTGAAACAAAGAGTATTACTGGTAAAAATAAAAAATAGCTGGTCATAACTAGACAAGATCCAGGAAACAAGCAAGATACATTATGCTTGTATGGAGTGGGAATTTACACATGAAATATACAGATTATTGACAATGATATTAATAATTTAGGACCATGATATATGTCTCCATCTCCAGTATAACTATGACATGTTTACATAATGCTGAAGAATTTAGGACCATGAGATATGTCTCCATCTCCAGTATAACTATGACATGTTTACATAATACTGAAGACTCATAGAGGGAGGAACGTCATGTAGTATGGTTAATATGTAGGGAAATCAGATTAAAAATATTCTAATGACTGGACAATTTGGAAATCCATGTTCCACATATATTAAATAGTTGGTGAAACCTTTAATTTTACTTTATTCTTATCTTGTATTTTTTGTACTACACCGACGAGGTGTTGATCCAATGCTACAGTATTTTTGAGGTAGTATATTGTGCTGATTTTAGAATTTGGTCAACAAACTAAACATCTTGAATAAAATAGAATTTGTTGTATTTAATCATCACGTCACATCCGGTTGTGGAAAGTAAGGGCGTACATTTACTCAAGTACTGTATTTAAGAACCATTTTGAGGCACTTGTACTCCACTCAAGTAGTTCTGCTACTTTATGCATCTCCTTCACTACTTTTCTGAATAAAATATTGTACTTTGTACATGCTTTTATGTTTTGTGTTTTACGTTTATGCATACTTTGTAGACGTCCTTTAATTGCCTCAGTAACACTTTGAACACAGGACTTTGTAACAGAGTGATTTTACACAGCGATACTGCTCCTTTTACTGGATACATCTTCCATCACTCAGCACACAGGTGCTTCCATGCTTCGTGGTCATTTCCCACTACAAACTACTGGGAGCGAGGAGGGCAGGTGTCCTCAGGTGAAGCCACGCCCCCCTGCAGACGGACAGGCATGTGCCGGTGACAGCCAGAGCTCAAACCTCCAGCTCCACCACATCCAGACTGAAAGAGCAGCAGCAGTCCGGTGCCATGGACCGACGGCTTCTCCTGTGCGTGTTTAAAACGATATTTATTATCCGGGAGGTGTGTTTGAGTTAACTGCCGATTATGGACCGACTGGACGAATGGCGCTTCAAGCCCAAGAACATGGAGCTGGAGGAGGATTTCTACTTCGACTACGGAGCGGAGGAAATGACAGATGATCAAGACCCCAGTGAACTTGTGGCTGCTCTGAAACAAAAGGAGGAAGAGGTTCTTTTGGCGGCCCAGCTGGGAAACGCGTTGCTCCTGGAAAACCGTCAGTTGAAAGAGCGCAGCGACAAACTTCATGAAGAATACGCAGACAGGCTGGAGGTAAAATTAATCTGCTTTTAATTAATGGGCAATGAAAGCTTTTTGGCGAAATATGTGATTTTTAAAAGGTTTGACAACGTGGTTGCTGCTATTATTTGAAGGGAGTGAAATGTTTCCTGATGAAAAAGGAAGTCAAATACAACGCTACCAAATTGTTTTAAATTCATTAGTACCAGACTATTGAGCAACGTTATGAATAAAAGGAATCCTGTATGGAAAAATAAGAGGATTTATTGGGGTAAATTATACCGACCATAGACCAGAAGATTGTTTTTATTCTCATACGTACAATGTATGTGCAATACTCCCACTTGACTGTTTCTTTATTGTTAAATGTCCAAATGACAACTTTAAACACTACATTTTGATTATAGAGACCATCATTTAATCAAATAATGGAGAAAATACACATTGGTGGGTTGAGACCCAATAGTAACCGCACTGTATGATCTACAGCAGATTGTACATAATTAAATGTATTCCTAAATCCACTGTAAATCAATGTCAATCTGTTGGATATAGGGAATCCACTGGAAATGTAGCTGCCATATAAACAGGCAGGAATGTTCCATGTTAAATTGTTTCTTTACTAAACTGTACTTTGATCAGGTCGGTGCCTCTGAGCTCTCATTGTTCTCTCTCTTTTGTTTTGTTGCACTGACTACAAAAGTATTTCTAGCCTAGAGAAATGTCTTTACTGAAATGTGTGTCAGGCAAGCTATCTTCACAGTTTGTGGAAGCAATTGTCAACCTGCTGCGAAGGAGTCAAATGTGTATAATACAAACTCCCCATGACACATCAGCAGTTAACTTAATACAAGGAGCAACCTGCAGTTAGGGTGTCAGCTGGGAGCCTCAGAGATGATTCCCTAAATGTAAGGAACATCTTCAAGACAACAAATCTAACAGCAATGAAGCGAGAGGTGAAATTAATGTTGTATTTGTCGTGAAGCTGCACAGCATCACACCCATGAATTGTTATGACAGACTAAATAATGGCCTCGTTGCTTTTACTCAGCGAGAATGTTGATGATTCAGATGTTCAATCTTATCAGGTGTGGCTACGACTTCAATCAGTACTTTGCAAAGTGCAATAAAGATGTGGCAAAGACGTACAGTTTATGCCTTGAAACTGATCGAATCTGCATACATGATAATCATACATGATTATCTGCTGATTTGTCAATTAACCAATTTCTATAAAATCTATCAAATGTCAGAAAATGGTGATAAATTCCCAATTTCCTTCAGCTCAAGATATGTGTTCACGCTGCTAGGATATCCTTACCACGTAAGGAAAAAAAAGAATGATGTCTCAATATATTAATCAATTATCAACATTGTAGACTCATTTTATTTCAACCAATCAATTGACTTATAAGGTGCAGGCCTAAGTGGAATATATGAAAACAGATGTCTTTCATTCAGATTCCACGTGAATCCTTGACAGCTCTCAATGAGCCTGTTTTGTCACACTAAATTAAATTTCATAAGAACACGTTATCATCCTGTTGCTGATAAGGATTATTTCAAACCTTTGCTTCATATAAACAGCCTGTGTTGAATTAACTGTATCATGACTTGACGTTAATCTCTCCACCCCTGTGCAGGAGCTGGAGCAAGGCAGGCATGCGCTGCGGCTGAAGCTGGAGGGCTGCCAGTCCCAGTGGGAGAGCCAGGTGTTGGACCTGGAGAGGGATTCGAGGGAGCTGAGCGCCCAGGTGGAGCGGCTCACCCGGTCCCTCAGCGAGGCCGAGAGGGACAAGAGTCGAGCCCAGCTGGAGGATAGCAAGCTCACACAGCGACTCAGGGAGCAGCTCAACACTGTGAGTCCCACACCTGGATGCAAGGCAGTGTGTATTTTATGTTATTTTGTCTGAACTAGAGACAACAGCACCAGAGACCTTGGTTCAAAGAACCTCCCTGGCTGAGAAACAGAAACCTGAGCTGTGGATCCAGAGCCGCTGGCCCTCTGAGTCAAGCTAGATAAGACGAGCCGTCACCCAATCCTCACACTGAAACTCTATGTTCTCTGCAAAGCACTCAGGTATCAGTCTGACTCTGCAATCTGCTCTAGAGCGAGGCCAAACTCTCAGGCTTTTCTCTGACTCAGAACAAGGCCGGGACAAAATGCTGACTAACACAGTTGTTGATAAAAAGGAGAGTTTTCATGTGAGCTGCAGAGACGGAAGTTGGTTAGTCAGTAGAAACAAAGCTCTGTTGGCTACAGGCAAATGATCCGTGCTTTTGTGGTGCCGAATGGAAACGATATGTAAACGAGAAGGGGAGTGAGCTAGGGTTTATGCCATGATTTGATTTTAGACCTGGGAAGGAGGGAAGAAAAGTAGAAAAGATCTGGAAGATGCATGTTTGTTAATTGGACTATTTGTTTATTTGTTTGAGCAAAAATGCCAAGATTTGGGACCTTAGTAAATTGTGTCAGCCAATTCTCACTATGTTCTGAAATTTAGTGTTAATAAAGTTATTAGATTAATCGGTTATGAAAATAATCATCCGTTTCTGGCCAACATGAGAACAGTATAATCTGTTGACCCAGATCAAGTTTATTCAGTAACATGAAGTTAACTTGTGTGTGACATAATAAACAAAATTACTATCAACATACAGCTGATTAAAATCATTATCGGCTGTACGTGTTCAAACATTTACAATCTGCAGTACTCGATCTTGAGCACACACTGGCAGGAGAATCAAACCGGTGACATGGTATTTTACTGCCTCTTATCAGTTAACACGGAGGAGCTGATTGGCTCACACAGCTGGACGCCATTGAGTATTTTTCCAGACTGAGAAAATGGGGAATGTTTTTATTAAACATTTCAGTCGTGGTGACGTGTTGCGTCACACATGGCCGATTACTTTGTAGAGCGGTTCCTCGTGCGTTTTCAAAAAAGAGCAACATGTGCACAAGTTAAAATTAAATCCAAACAACAGTGTACTGGCCCTCCCATGAGTCAAGGTCCGCAGAATAAGGAACTATGAATGTCTCCCCCCCCCCCCCCTACTCTGCGGCCGGGGCTGAAGAACTTACTGAGGAAAACAAACTGCAGAAGTTCAGGAAAAAGTAAATTTAGATTTTTTTTAAAACAGCTATCTCTGTTTGTTTGGGCTGTTTGGGGAAAAGGTAAGTGGAGAAAATGTTTTATCTGGCATCAGGCATGGTTCACTGTGGACTCTGTTTGGTTGTAAAAAGCCAGAAGAGAGAGCAAATGTGTTGAAGAAGAAGCTCCATGTCTGATGTGTCTTCACCAGACGTAGTGAAGGGTGCTGTTGCCGTGGTGAGTTGTGTCTGTATTAATGTGAGTGTGTGTTTGTTTAGACCACATTTACAGGGATTTAGATCTGTGTCCTTAATCTGTTGATTACTACGGTTACTAAATATAGTGAAAAAATGCCATTTATATATTTGTCTCAAAGATATTTATTATGCTATGATCGAGAACAAAAATAATCAGCTGAGGTTTCAGAGAGCTTGAAATACTAAATCCTAATTGTGTGTAACCAAAGCATGACAGGAACATGGAGGAGGCCGTGTATCGCACCACAGAAACCTGAGCGAGAAAGAATTCTTTGTTTACCAGCAACAGCAAAGCAGAGCTCCGAAGTAAAGGTTCGCTGTGACTCTTCATCCTGCTGCATTTGAGGAAGCGGCTGCATTAACAATGTTGGTGTGTGCCAGTTTGTCACATGGTTCAGTGCTGACTGTTTAGACAGTGAGTAAAGTAGATGTTAAAATATCAGGGAATGTTGAGTGAGGCATCCATTCATAATGAAAATAATAATTAGTTGCTGGATAGATGGATGTAAATTTAAATATTTTTGGTTAACAAACGAAAAACATGTTACCTTTCCACCTCCTGCTTTCCACCCAACGTCACATGATCACCTGCCCTGGCCGTTGATCACCGTGTGTTATTGGACGACCGTGACAAATCTCTTATTATCGTAAAAGGAGACGCCTGAATTGAGGCAAGCCCCCATGACCTCTGCTCCTTCTACCAGCGTCACACAGCTCATAAACAAAAAGGGGGAGACAATATACACTGGGGAGAGATATACATCTTTCATTTGCTCCTCTGATGTCGCCCCTTATATCCCATCATCCCAGGGGAAAGCCATCTTTTCTGTGTGCTCCCTGAGGGGCTGGGCATTAACTGGGGTCAGCGGTTAGATACCTCAGCGTTTGGAGCGGTGGAGGCCTGAGGCCTGAGGCTTGAGGGGCCACGTAAGGGGATATCATCTTTGGGTCTCTACCAAATTGGACCGTCCTCCTTCCACTCCTGTTTTGGTGCTTCTCAGTGGGTCGCTGCCTCTTTTGTGGAGAAGGGGCCCTTGTCGACGAGGCAGCGGTAATTACGACTCACTGACACAAATGTTCATCTTTAAGGCCCCCCCCCCTCCTCATAGTGTCTGCATGCCATGTTTTGTTTTTGTCCATTAGTGCCAGCTTTAGTCTCTCTCTCTCTCTCTCTCTCTCTCTCTCTCTCTCTCACACACAAACACATACACACACACACACACACACACACACACACAAATTTTAGACTCACGCCTGCCTCACTTCCTCTGTACATTCTTACAAACACGTACACACAAGCTGTCTCCCTCCGTTCCCCCTCATGATGTCCAAGTTCACCCTTCGCCACATTGTTGTCTAATGTGGCGTGATGATGTCACAGACACAACCAAGATGCCCTCTGCTCCATCTGCTGCAGAAGCCGGCCTTTGATCTTGTATTATGTGGCGGTGATGGGACCTGACAGGCACCCACCAAACTGCTGAGTAAGGGGAACTGAGGGTCTCAGACCAGGGTGGGAGGGTGGGTGGGATTATGAGAGCGGTGGGTCAGTGTTAATCTTTTCATGTTTCAAAGTCTTGTGTTTGAGAGATACGGTTTGAAAAAGTGTCAGGTGATAAAACAAAGAAATTATTATTTAACCCTTAATATGAAACGTGGTTTTTTCAATGATTGGCGTTTCATTTCTGTTCTTTTGCTGGATGAGTGATCGTAGGAGTTGTGTTTTTTTTTTGGTGGTTTCCAGCTCTTTTGGTTTTTGACGTCCTGAAGGAAGGTTGAATTTGAGATATCTTTTTTTGCTTTTATTGGAAAGTTTGACTAGGAGGCCTAGAAACAAGGCCTAACATTCATGTATTTCCATCCTCATAAAACTTTTTTTTTCTTATTTTAAATCTTACTTTATTTATATGGAAGTTTGATAGCTGGCACGTTGCCTCGTTCAATCAGCAATCAGTTGATTGGCGTGAAACCATTTTAGACTTCACTTGAGATCATGGCTTTCCAAACTGGGAATATTGTAACCATGAGCAGTTCTTCTGGAGGCAATAAAAAAAAAAAAAAACATCTATCATTTTCCTTGTGAAAAAAACATACAGAACACATGTTCAATTTTAGTCACCTAAACCCCACCTTTCAGTCGGGTATCATATTGTGCTTATACTCATCTGGGTGCAGATTACAGGATTTATTCTTGCTATATATTTGTCCATTTTAGGATACAAGAATGTGGCCTCAATACTCATCCCTCAAGCTTTGTTTTGGAGTTTCAAGTTGGCAGATAAAAGTGTATGATTCCACTTTTCTGTGTGAACTTTGAGTAAACAAAACGCACAAAGAAGGCAGTCCTGCCAATTCAAAAGCCAGCTTCTCTTTCACTCCATTTGTGAATCTCATATTTTCTCTCTGGTGTGTTTTTGATTGTCTAGGCGATGGAGGTGGAGAGAGCCATTTCCAGTGAGCTGCAGGCTCTAAAACAGGAGCTCCAACAAAAAGGAAGCCACAACAGGCCGCAGGACGAGGAGCTGCTCAGTGCCATGAGGGAGCAGGTAGCTACTTTGCCATTTACTGTATATGTACCTCTACATGCTGCAACCAAAGCTAATCCTAAATGTGAAAAGGATGTCAAATGTTTCGAGACTTTATTGTGTGCTCACACAAACAGGGTGTTTGTTTTTGTAGATTTCCCGTCAAAAGTGTTGATTGTGTTGTCAGCTGGTGCATGTTCATGTATTTAGTGTTATCCAATACATGAAAAAAACATAATGCAACACAAGACAAAAGCTCAAAGAAAAACATGAACACATAATACTGAACACAACTTAATACAACAGAACTGAGTCATTTTATTTTTACTTCCTGTCATGGTTATTCATATGGATTTTAAAAAATGGCCAAAACTTCAAAATAAAATGTCCTTGATCATTATTAGTGCTTTTGATTATAGATTCAAAAGAGGCAATATCGTCATTAATTTGACTCATTTAACGAACCCAAGCTGTCTGAAAACATCCTTCAAAAGCTAATTTTGCTGAATTATTGTGTGGATATACCTCGTGGTGGAAGAGGCCAGCTGTCTCCTAATAAACGCAGTAAGGGAGATTCTGGTAAAGCATTATTCAACCACTCCAGCACTCATAAAAATAAAAATAAAAGGAACATTCCCACAACAAGCAATGCTTTGTTTTTTCAGGGAAAGTCAAGTGAAAAGACGTCCAAAATATTCTGTGTTCCTCTCCAAATAAATATCATCATTAGTTGATATGAATTGTTGTGATACAAGGGCATAGTGGGAGTTAGTCTTACTTCCAGAGAAGAAATAATCATTAAAAAAAATCACATTTATGATGTGTATGTGTGTGTGTGTGTGTGTGTGTGTGTGTTTTCAGGTGCTGCGTCTCACCCAGAAGGAGCAGGTGTTAGAGGAGCGTTTGGAGAGTGTGTGTCAAGAAAACACTGAGCTGAGGGCGAGTTTGGCCTCTTTACACACACGCCTGGCTCTGCATGGCCAACTCAACCAGCAGCACAGCCAACAGGTACATAGACGAGGCACCACAACACGGCTCAGTGCGGTTGCTGTATGAATGAAAGGGCCTTCAATAACAAAGGGATTTTCTGCTCCCAGCCTGGTGGCCTGGGTTTCGGTGGGATTGTGGAGAGCATTGCGAAACAATTGCCTCGTCCTCGTCATTGTAACCATCACTTGCAAATCTGAATTCCTCTTGAGTTCATTTAGTTTCATGTTGGGCTGCAGTCTGGAATCTGGCACTTCAGGATTTCTCTTTCACTGAATGTTAATAGTAAAAGGTTTTACGACAGCTTAAAAAAAAAAAAGCACATATGTCTTTGCGTTATAATTTCTCTGTTCATCAATGTAATGGGAAGATTAATAATGTCTTATCTTCAGCTTTATAATTTGCTGTAGTTGTTGCTAATTTAAGATTTCTGTTTGTTACATTACATGTCATTTAGCCAACGCTTTTATCCAAAGCGACTTACAATCATAGACACAGCTATGGGAAGCAATTCAGGGTTAATTGTCTTGCTCAAGGACACATCAACTAGGGCTAGCCGTGAGCGGAGATCGAACCGGCAACCCTCTGATTGAAAGGCAGACCTGCTAACCACCGACCCACAGTCACCTGCAGGTTTTGTCTTTTTAAAGTCCTATATGTGTGTGTTCACATGCCTCCTTGTGTTTTCAGCTAGCCGGGGCGTTGCAGGAGGTGGAGGTGGCGCGGGATCGCTCCCAGCAGCTGCAGGCCCAGGTGGAGGAGCTTCAGGAGGAGGTGTCCCTGCAGGAAGGCAGGAGCTGCGGAGACGCCTCACTGCTGTCCGAGCTGGAGAGCAGCCTGGAGACGGCAGGGCTAGGAGTCAGCAGACAAGAGGTACGAAGAAAGGAGAAGGGCGACTGTGGGTCAGTGGTTAGCAGGTCCGTCTTTCAGTCAGGTTGGTGGTTCAATCCCCGCCCTAGTCGATGTGTCCTTGAGCAAGACACTTAACCCTGAATTGCTCCCTGTAGCTGTGTCTATAGTGTATGAATGTAACATGATTGTAAGTCGCTTTGGATAAAAGCGTCAGCTAAATGACATGTAATGTAATGTAATGAGAAGGGAACTCAACACCAATCATTTACACATAAAAAGTGTATTTAAAGGTCATTGGAAATGTTTTTATGTTGATTTTCCAGGACATGTACTACGTTTTTATCAATATCATGATCTAAAGCTATATATAAGGTGACATACGTTTATGCATATCAAACACTCTTAGTGGTAAATGAGTGTAGGTTCAAATTGTTCTTATAACACAGTTACCACGAATGCTGCAGAGTTATGGTGCAAAACAAAAGTAAATATGTGCCCAGAAGTAGAAAATACTCACACCAGAATAGTTTAGCTCCAACTTTAGCTAGTTTATACTTTATGTCCATTCTGTGGACGGCCAGTGTTGTGGGCTCGTTCTACTGTAATCCTGCCAATATTGAGTCGCGTGTTTTGAGGGGAAATTGTTTTCCTCTGATGACTGGAAACAAGAATATTAAATTCACGGAAATATTTGTACAGTGACATAACAGAATGTGATGTACAACTGCACTCATGAGTCATTCACTACGTTTCCTGTTTGTCATCAATATATCTTTGTTGAGTTATCATGAGATCAGTATCATGTGATTTTTATATATATATATATATATATATATATATATATATATATATATATATATATATATGACTCAAGGAAGGAAAATAACATGATGAGGTAATGCTCGCACCTCCAGGTGTGTAAATAATTGACGTCACTCAAGAAGTGTCAAGCTGAAAGGACAAGAAGCAGAGAAATGCCATGTTTTTGACCCAGTTTGTTGTCAGTAAGGCTTAGTTTTCATTTCAACATGTTAGTGTATTCCAGACACGCAGTAGCAGCCTCTTATGACATGTGCGTAAGAGTCAACACTTCAAACTACCCAGTTTTGGCTATTGTAGAGACAGTTAATCGTTGGGTTGATGCTTTAAAATCCTAGTGAACACAAATCAACATACCTCCTCTCCTGTTCCACTCAGATTACACAAGAAATGGGGTCCATTCTTCAGTTACTGCTCCCACTGACCCAGAAACTGAACAGCTCGGGTAGGTCAGAGGTCGTCGATCAACAGGAAGACCTGCAAGCAATGTTGTATCAGCTGAAGGGAGTGGCCCAAACCCTGGCATTGACGTCCAGCCCTCAGGTGAGCCACAGACTGAGCGATTGGAGCAGGAGAGGAAATGCAAAACAAAAGGCTGTCTTTGAAATCAAAGTAGGACATGATTATTACGAGGTGGCTTTTATGTCTTCTGTGTTTAATAATCAACACACATGTATGTAAAGTATGTGTGAACAACTCCCAGCTCTAAAGTCTGTGCAACATGTGTGTCACATATATTTTTGTCACTGCTGTTGGGATAAAACCTTGCACCTCTAAAATGTAGGTTTTTATGATCCAGAAAATGACAACCATCACTAATTCATGGTTGGCTTCTCTGTCCCCCTGGTGGCTGTTAGAAGCACCGTAGTGTCTGAACCATGCTGAGGAAGAGTGTGTCTTTGTTTATGCAATGGATGCCAATGAATTGTTGCAATTGATGGCTCAAATTATTCTTTGCGCAGCCTCTATTTGCATCAAACAGGCATATACAATTGTCCAGCTGTGTCTCATGATGATCAGGCAACAGGTGTTTACCAGTGTAACAAAATAATCCTGCCCACCCCATTCCTCCATCGGAGCACCTTGCAAATGGGCCAACACAACAAAAGCTCCTTTTCGGTGTAAATCTCTGTGAAATGCACACCTGATCTCTTTGTTAACGTCTCTCTCCCAGGAGCTGAATCAAGCTTTTGTCGACGGGTCGGGCGATCAGTGTGGGAATCCAAGCGCAGTCCAGGAGCTGAGAGATCAGGTAACCCAGTGATGAACAAACATGTCTGTCAGGCAGGAGCAGCGCACATAGTGGCCCATTATTTTAGGATTGGGTTGCGTCATTGCAGACCTTGTTTCTATCACTGTAAACCATTGTAAACCGATTCGGTGACCTTTTTAGATCATTTTTACTAAAGTTAGATTTCCAAGTTTGATTCTTTACCTCCTCAAAATGGTTACTTGCTACTAGCTTTAGTTATAGTTATAAAGGAAAATGTAACATTTTAGTGCAACAACCCAGCCTTTATTGTGTTAAATACATATAAAGAGATGATATATGCAGTAAGTTTCACACAGTGGTCTAAACACAGTTAGTGTCTGTCTCCTCTAGAACATCCAGTTGCAGCAGGAAAACACTGAGCTGAAACAGAAGCTGCAGGATGTGCAGGAACAGGCTGAAGTCGTCCAACGGGCCATCAGAGACAGAGATGAAGCCATAGTCAAGTGAGAAGCTGTTTTTTCCCCGCTCAATATTCTCCCTTGATAGCATTTTATTATTTTTTACAAGAACAGCTGTTATGATACAATAATTCTGCAAACCTTGGGTGACTACGTTGCAAACAGTGCTTGAAGTGAAAGTGCTCCCCACTGGCATCTGTATCGGCAATCACTATTGCATTCTGAATTTCTGCAGTGAAAGGAGGTATTGGGTTGGTACAAATTTAATTTCTTAAATTATATCATTCTTAAAACTCAGAATATCATTTGTGGACCATTATTATTACTATCGATAATATCCCAAAAGCTTTAAGACTAAACTTGCTGTAGTTAAATATTTTTTTGTTTTATTATGTACATATCTCACTGCCCTCATATGAACATGGAAATTGTTGCCCAGTGAAATCATATTCTTTAGATCAAAAGTGCAGATTCAGAAAACTGTTTGCAAAACAAAAAGAGACACAATTCATAGTTTTATTGTAGAAAGCTTTTCTTGCAGCCATAGTTATGAGTTTAAATGTATTCTTGTATATGACTGTGATGTGACGAAAAAGGTTTCATCCTTTCTTGGTAGGAAAAACCTGATGGAGGTTGAGTTGGTGAGAAGTAAAAATGACATGATGTCGCTCAACAACCAGTTATTAGAAGCCATCCAGCGTAAACTGGAGCTGTCACAGGAACTGGAGGCCTGGCAGGTGAGATCCCCTCTCTCTCTCTCTCTCTCTCTCTCTCTCTCTCTCTCTCTCTCTCTCTCTCTCTCTCTCTCTAGCACGGTGTGTCCATCCATTCAGCCTCGTGCATCCTGGAGCACCTCAAACCACCTCTCATGCTGGCTCTTTCTACCAAACCGCCTTGAAATCTGCAAGCACATATCCTGCTTAATGAAAAACATGAACATGAATAATAATATTAATAACAATTAAGATCTGCATCAAACTAAAGTTTTAGTGATGATAATTTGAAGACTGAAGGGAGGTCAGGGACGAACACTGCCATCGCTCTCTGAGCGCTGTCCGTTATGAATATGAGCGGCAGGTGTTTCTGTCGAATCCTTCTGCTGCTGATGCACGACACAGAGAGGAGCCATCTGCTGGACGTTGTGGTCTCTAGCGGTTTGTTGAAGATAATGCAGATAATATTTTTAATCTTTGCTGAAAACAGAAGTATGTAATTATCCTCAATAATCGTGAAAAATAATCTGTCAAAACTTCCAATTTGTGGTACAAAATATAAATCATAAACAGTTTCTTAAATATAAATATCTCGAACGAGCAGATACGGACTGATCAGCTTCAGTTCCTTTTTTAAAAACTGTTAAATAGGCAGAAATGCACAGGAATATTTACAAGCCACGTACAAAGCTCATTAATCAACTCACTTATAGGACCCTCATACTATAATATGCTTATTTTAGTCTTGTGATTAAGTGTCATGGCTGTGAGCCGAATCTATGCATCATTTACAAAGCTTTGTGACCATTCCCTGACATTTCTGTTGCTTTTCATTCTTGAAGATCTGGTTCTGAAAGACATTTACTTTAAGAGACAAACAAACACACACAGTGTTAAAAACATAACCTCCTCAGCACCCGAAGGGTACATTTATCTCATTGTTCATAAATCTTGTAAAAACAACAAACCAAATGTGTTATTGTCTCAATACTCTGGCTATCAGCTTTGTTCCCATTGGATCAATTCATCGTTGGTTCTGGTCTTTTCATGGGATTTGTTGACAAAGGAAAAGTCTGGCAATATTCTGTATATTCCTTATTAAGTGCAATCTAAATACATTGATTGATCCTTGTCAGGAGAAATGCATACAACACCAATGAGCAGTAACACAATAATTCATAGCGGCACATTGTTAACCATCAAGCAGTGTTTAAATCATATAACTGTTGTGCATATAGTGAGTTTGAATGATATACGGGTGGTGTCGACAGTGTTGAGTCACTGCGCCTCAGACATCCTGCTGATTTTCTCTTCCTTGCCACCTTTCCTCAGGACGACATCCAGATCATCATCAACCAGCAGCTCAGGTCCCAGCAGCAGATGGAGCATCCTCAGAAGAAGTCCACCTCCAACGGCATGTCCTTCTTCCGCAGGCCCAGCAGGACGGCCTCCACCTGGACACGCCAGCCCTCCTCCTCCACCACCACCACCACCACCACCACCTGGAGTTCAGATGCTAATCAGGGCAAAACTCAATCCCCCTGGAGGGACTGGTTAAGACGGGGGAAAGGGTCAAACAATGGACAGTGAGGGCGATACCCACCTCCTGAGTGCTGAGTAAAGGATGTACCAGAAGGATGGGTCAGAGGTCACAAGTGCAGCTTCCAGGACATCATGTGTGGTGAAAAGAAGCCATAAAGACACTTTTAATACAGCGAAGAACCACAGAGCCGCTGCGGACAAAGACTTGTCAAATTGTCACTTAATTGTACACATTTCACTGAGAGACTGAGCCTTCCTAAAATCTGAACACAAATTTTTCAAAAAATTATATTAGATGGTTTGCTTGAGACGATAAATACTGTGCCTTATTTTGTAGATTTGTGAATGTCTTTATGACTGAGACTTTATATGGTAGGTGCAGTTCAATGGAGAGTATTTGTTCAGGTTATTTAATGACACAGATCAAAGAGTGAGAGAGAAGTACCGTCAGAAAAAAAAAGATTAAACAATGCAGTTATAATCATGCTGAATTGTGACTTTGCATACCAAGTTTGATGTGAGAAGTTGCATGTTTTACTGTCAGCTTTACTTAAAAGCTAAATATGTGAACATGTTCATTGTACAAGAAACCCTGTATGCATTTGTGTATAGGTGTTTCTTTTGTTTTTCTTTTACATTTTTGTTCTCTGAATGATGATTTGGTGTGGTATGAACCTGTGTGAAGCAGACACATGCATGTTTTGTGACTCGGTGTTCAATATTAAATCCGCTCAGTGGGTTGTTCCCTAAACTGTCACATTTCATACCAAGAAGCATTTAAAGTTCTTAAATTAGAAAACTAAAGTTCAGAGCAATTCTTATTTACTCAATGTAACCACAGTAGTTATATCAGTATTTTTTAGCCTTGTCCTACTTTGCCTCATAAGATAATTTGATCAAGAAAACAAAAGAATAGAGAATGAAAAATGTCTTACAATACAAATAGTGGGGCTGCTGTCGCCTCACAGCAAGAGGGCCGCGGGTTCGATTCCCGGTCGGAGCGGTCCTTCTGTGTGGACTTTGCATGTTCTCCCCGTGGCAGCGTGGGTTCTCTCCGGGCTCTCCGGCTTCCTCCCACAGTCCAAAGACATGCTGCAGGTTAATTGATCTCTAAATTGCCCATAGGTGTGAATGTGAGAGTGAATGGTTGTATGTCCCTACATGTGCCCTCGATGGACTGGCGGCCTGTCCAGGGTGTCCCCTGCCTTCGCCCTATGTCAGCTGGGATAGGCTCCAGCGCCCCCGCGACCCTAATGAGGATAAGCGGTATTGAAAATGGATGGATGGAATACAAATAGTGACTTTACAATATGAAAATGCTGGCCCCAGGAAGACCATGCACTGAGATTGTTTGATGAATACACATTTAAAACAAGAGTCTAAATAACTTACTAGAGAGGCGACCTTATGTGAGGTACCTGAAGTGGAAAGATGGAATTGGATGAATTTGAAAGAAGCGGCAGGAAGTAAGCAAGAAGGAAAAAAACATACCATTTCAAGTTACAGTAATGAGAATGAAAGAGAAAGCTACTTGCTTGGAATAAAATTGACTGGGAGCAAGGACAGATATGAAGACATTTTTTTAAATGAGGAGGTTTAATCATTGTTCACCTGATTGACCTATAGGTGTAAAGGGAATTACAAGGTCAGACGGGGAGCCAATACATAAACCACAGAATGTGTAGTATGTATGTAGTGCATTCGGACAATTGTAATCCATATTCCAAAGCATACCTTGGAGACACTGGCAACGCTTATATAAAAATAATCAGATAAAATAAAAAGAATGGGGGCATATGTGAAAAGTGTAATTCTTAATTAAATAAAAGGCAATATAAGTAAAACATGTAACTAAAGCTGCAGATTTGAACTAGACCATTTGTGCGTATTGAGACATATTTGGATATATATATATATATATATCCAAATATGTCTCAAACTACAGCTTCATACACACAGTAGAGGGAGATACAGTATGTTGCTGCCCTCTGCTGACGATCAGCACACATCAAAAATAAATCCCAAGCAGATGAAGTGGTGTACGGACTTCACATAGTTTCATATTAAAGAGAAAAAAGAGAAAACAATGATTATTATTGAGATCTGGAAACAAGTGATTGTAAGTCTATATGTTATTCATCCATCCATCCATCCATTATCACCCGCTTATCCGGGGTCGGGTCGCGGTGGCAGCAGGTTCAGCAGGCCGACCCAGGCCTCCCTCTCACCCGCAGCACTTTCCAGCTCATTCTGGGGGATCCCGAGGCGTTCCAAGGCCAGCCGGGAGATATAATCCCTCCAGCGTGTCCTCGGTCTTCCCCGGGGCCTCCTACCAGTTGGACGTGCCCGGAAAACCTCTAATGGGAGGCGTCCAGGAGGCATCCTGACTAGATGCCCGAACCACCTCAGCTGACTCCTTTCGACACGAAGGAGCAGCGACTCGACTCCGAGCTCCCCCCTGATGTCCGAGCTCCTTACCCTATCTCTAAGGCTGAGCCCGGCCACCCTACGGAGGAAGCTCATTTCGGCCGCTTGTATCCGAGATCTCGTTCTTTCGGTCACGACCCAGAGTTCGTGACCATAGGTGAGGGTTGGAACGTAGACCGACCAGTAAATGGAGAGCTTTGCCTTCCGGCTCAGCTCCCTCTTCACCAAGACGGACCGGTACAGCGCCTGTTTTACTGCTGCAGCCGCACCGATCCGCCTGTCGATCTCCCGCTCCACCTTACCCTCACTCGTGAACAAGACCCCGAGATACTTGAACTCCTTCGCTTGGGGTAGGCAGTTTGCCCCCACCTGGAGGGAGCAATCCGCCGGTTTCCGGCAGAGCACCATGGCCTCAGATTTGGAGGTGCTAACTCTCATCCCTGCCGCTTCGCACTCGGCTGCAAAACGCCCCAGTGAATGCTGGAGGTCACGGTCCGAGGAGGCAAACAGGACCACATCATCCGCAAACAGCAGAGAGGCGATCCCGAGACTCCCGAACCGGATCCTCTCCGCCCCCTGGCTGCGCCTAGATATCCTGTCCATGAAGGTCACGAACAGGACCGGTGATAAAGGGCAGCCCTGGCGGAGGCCAACACCCACCGGGAACGTGTCTGACTTACTACCGAGGAGACGAACACAGCTCCTACTGCAGGCATACAGAGACCGGATGGCCCGTGCCAACGGGTCCGGCACCCCATACTCCCGCAGCACCCCCCACAAAAACCCCCGAGGGACCCGGTCGAAAGCCTTCTCCAGGTCTACAAAGCACATGTAAACTGGTTGGGCAAACTCCCAGGACCCCTCCAGTAATCTTGCGAGGGTAAAGAGCTGGTCCACTGTTCCACGACCGGGACGGAATCCGCACTGTTCGTCCTGAATCTGAGGTTCGACAAGCGGTCGGAGCCTCCTCTCCAGCACCCTGGCATAAGCTTTTCCCGGGAGGCTGAGCAGTGTGATACCACGATAGTTCGAGCACACTCTCCGGTCCCCCTTCTTGAAGATGGGAACCACCACCCCGGTCTGCCAGTCCATGGGCACTGTTCCCGACCCCCATGCGACACTGAAAAGGCGTGTCAACCAAGACAGGCCAACAATGTCCAGCGCTTTCAGCATCTCAGGGCGGATCTCATCCACCCCTGGCGCCTTGCCACCAAGGAGCTTTTTGACTACCTTAGCGACCTCTGCCAGGGATATGGGTGAATCCACCCCAAAGTCTTCCGGCGCTGCCCCCTCTCCGGGGACATGTTGGCCGGGTTTAGGAGTTCCTCAAAGTGCTCTTTCCACCGCCCGACGATGTCCCCAGTCCGGGTCAGCAGTTCCCCCCCCTGCTGAGAACAGCCTGGGGTAGACCCTGCTTTCCCTTCCTGAGCCGTCGGATGGTTTGCCAGAACTTCCTTGAGGCCAACCGAAAGTCCTTCTCCATGGCCTCCCCGAACTCCTCCCATGCCCGAGTTTTAGCCTCCGCGACCATCGTCGCTGCAGCCCTTTTGGCCCGCCGGTACCCGTCAGCTGCTTCAGGAGACCCCTGGGCCAGCCAGGCCCGAAAGGCCTCCTTCTTCAGTTTGACGGCTACCCTCACCCCCGGTGTCCACCACCGGGTTCTAGGGTTGCCGCCACAACAGGCACCGATGACCTTCCGGCCACAGCCCCGAGCAGCCGCGTCCACAATAGAGGCTTTGAACAAGGTCCACTCGGATTCCATGTCCCCAGCCTCCCTCGGGATTTGTGAGAAGTTCTTCCGGAGGTGGGAGTTGAAGACCTCCCGGACAGGATCCTCTGCCAGACGTTCCCAGTTCACCCTCACTACACGTTTGGGCTTGCCAGGTCTCTCTAGCCGAGTCCCCC
This sequence comes from Cyclopterus lumpus, assembly GCF_009769545.1. Lineage (NCBI taxonomy): Eukaryota > Metazoa > Chordata > Actinopteri > Perciformes > Cyclopteridae > Cyclopterus > Cyclopterus lumpus. The sequence goes on from NC_046978.1 coordinate 3,335,068, forward strand.
GCCATCTGATCCAACTCACCACCAGGTGGTGATCAGTTGACAGCTCTGCTCCTCTCTTCACCCGAGTGTCCAAGACATACGGCCGCAGATCAGATGATACGATTACAAAGTCGATCATTGATCTCCGGCCTAAGGTGTTCTGGTACCAGGTACACTTATGAGCCACCTTATGTTCGAACATGGTGTTCGTTATGGACAAACTGTGGCTAGCACAGAAGTCCAACAACAAAACACCATTCGGGTTCAGATCGGGCAAGCCGTTCCTCCCAATCACGCCCCGCCAGGTTTCTCTGTCATTGCCCACGTGAGCGTTGAAGTCTCCCAGGAGAACTATGGAGTCGGCAGGCGGCGCCCTTTCCAGGACCCCTCCCACCGACTCCAAGAAGGCCGGATACTCCGAAATGCTGTTCGGTGCATAAGCACAAACAACAGTCAGAGCCTTACTCCCCGCAACCCGTAGGCGCAGGTATGTTATTCATATTTTGTTCAAATCTTTTTCTCTAAATGTTGTTGATTTTCTAAAAAGGCCAAGAAATAAATCTCAGATATTTAGCAAATGACATAATAAGGTACGATTATTGATTTACGGTGGGGAATGTGTTCGTTGCAGCAACATAATTACAGCAGTAGTACAAATAAATAGAGAAAGTAAAATAATTAAATAATAAGAATTTAAAAAGCTAAAATAGCATTACGATACAAAATAGAAAGAGCATATGTAGACAGAAGTTGCAAGGTAGTGACAGGATATATTGTAATATCATAGCAGCAATATAACAGCAAATCTATGTTAACTGTGTACATCTACATTCACTCCTCATGTACATATTATTATGCAGTTGTATCAGACTTTAGTCCCCATGCATTTTTATTAAGTTTATTGTATTTCATATAAAACATTTAACATTATTATTTTATGTATATATTTGTATTAGTGTGTAATTATTTACTTTTACTTTTTAAAATGTTATGTTTACTTTTATCATTTATTAAAATGTCAATATCACTAATTTTAATAAATATATATTTGAGTTTATAAATCATTATTATGATAATGATCAATATAATTTTTTTGAAGCCCAAATGGAAATGTTTATGCACCTAAACAAAAAACTAATCTTTACAATAAACAGTGTACACCAGATTGATGATATGATTTAGTACTGGCAGACAACTTGGTATTAACATAAAGTGGAAGTAGTGTCTGGTCGAATAGCTTATATTTCTCTTACATAACTTTAAAAGGATTATATCCACCGATATTTAATGAGAATATAGTTAAAACGTGGGGAATATTATATTAATCTTTCTAACTATTATTTACAGCGTACATTCACTTTCTACAACACAGTCGCACAGAGAGCTTGGTTTATTAAACCGTTTTGAATAACGGTTTCATATTTTGTGAACTTACTCAGCAAAGACACCTCGTCTCCTTTTGATGACGTTTACGATTTCAATTTACAGAGGAACTGCCACTGGTTTCGTGGAAGCATTTAAAGAAAAATCAAAAACACACACTTCTTCCATTCAAGCAGGTAGGACAGCCCTCTTTATCGCTTGTATACATTATTTAGACTTGTTACTATCGACAATACGCGAAATGCAAACAACAGTTTATGACATCAACGCTGAAATAGAGTCGTGGTGACCCCATGACAGCTTAGCTTGCTAACTAGCTAACTAGCACTCATGCAGGACGGCCAATGCTGCTAGCTTACGTTAACCCGGCTGGCTAGTTAGCCAACCAGCTAAAGGGGCTTCTGCGTTGCTTCACGGGGGACATGACACGCTTCAAACACCGTAATAGTGGATAGCTGGAGAGCTAGCGCCACTAGTTAAGTAACACGACAACATAGCTGTTAGGCGATGAGTAACCGTGACAACACATCAAGACGTTCATTCTCTGTAATTAACTGATCAGTCCATTGATCGATACTGTCTTCACTGAGTAACTGTACGGAGTATTTGTGCTATTGGTCAATATATCTCTTATTGTGTCTGTCAGGTCAAAAAGTGTTCTCATGTAGTCACAGGGAGGAAACATCGTCACGCGCTATTGTGGAAGAATATCATATAATTAAATCCAATGTAGAGTGGGTGGGATGGAGAGGACGACATTGTAATGAGTATATTCAGAATATGGAAACTTGAACAGGGATATGAACAGCTCACTTTACATCACTGGAACATACCGAGCAGTTTATTATGATCAGTATAAAGAGATAAAAGCAGTAGAGCGTTATGTTTTAACACACACCAACACTAATATAGAGAGATGGGGACTGTTTGCAGAATTGCAAATATGAGACTACTGTAGGTAGTAGATTAGAGTTTTGGAGGCAGTAATGCTACATTAAGGATGCAGAATACCTTACATCCTGAAAGAAGTCAGTGGCTCTGAGACATAACGTCCTGGACTAACTTGGAGATGTTATGGGGACCCTTTTTGACCCTTTTAAAACACACAAACTGCGTACTATGACATGCATCTAACTCTACCCGTGACATGAAACAAGTTGATGGGGTGATTGGGGGGGCTAACGTACTGAATAATTGTTAATAGTGTCATTGTTGTTATTTTTTTTGATATGATACCACATTGGTGTATATTTAATAGCAATGTTGAATAGATTTACCGAGCCCTGAGATTTTCAGTAAAAAGATTTTGAAAAGAAAGCATTGCCACTTAGTTGTCGTGTCCGAATGGCACTTTAAGGCTGGGATCTTGGATGGAGTGAGTGTTGAGCCCCAATGAGATGACTGACCAGGGCAACAACAACCAGAACATCTCCTGCAACCCCTTTGCTGCCCTCTTCAGCTCACTTGCTGATGCCAAGCAGTTTGCGTCAGGCCAGAAACCAGAACAATCTGCTGAACCATCATGTGAGTAGAGTTACCAGAGCTACTGCAATCCTCTAATAAGTATTGTCAATACCTATTAGGGATCTCGGACTCAAAATGTTATCCTTAACAAAATGCAATAAAATGAATACATATATAATTTGTTGTGTAAGAGAAGCATCAGCATTGTTTTGTTCTTGTAAGTTTAGGTCCTAATGACATCTTCTTTAAATGAATCCACATGGTTTCATATTTACCATCTGTTTTTTGTGTCACAGTGGAGGACTCAGAAGATAGCCGGTCAGAGTCAGAAAACTCTGTGTCAGACAGCGTTGATGACAATGACGACTCTGTGGCAGAGATCAGCCGCTCCTTCCGGTCCAGGCAGGAGCTCTGTGAACAGCTCAATGTCAATCACATGATCCAGCGAGTATTTCTCATCACCCTGGACAACAGTAAGTGAAAGGACGAAAAAACAAAACACCTTTTATTGCCTGGTTCATACTGCCACCGGCCCTCATCACAGCTGCTTGCTATCTTCAGCTGCAACACAGTTGTTGGCATTTGTGTGGTCTATTTTGTATCGCCAGCCTAGAATCACTGCTGTTTTTGATTGTGTTATTTAAGTTACGTACTTGTAGCACATATTTGTCAGTTGTGTCCAATCGGAGAGCAAGAGATGAGCTGACATCCACACATGAAAAGAGCAGAATCGCTTGTTGACTGGCATGGAGAAATGGATAATAAAAAAAGACCCCAGATCGGTGATCATGACAGGACCAGCCGATACTGCTCAGTGATCGGCCTCAAAAATCCTGATTTGATTACACTTAGTCGTAAAGCTATAATACCAAAGCTGAGCAGTGTGAGGCAAATGTAAATCCCTGGGTGTGGTATTGTTTTCACCTTGTGAGTCTGTATGCGTGTCATCAGGGCAAAATGTGGTCCTGGGGACCCCAACTATCAAAGAAGTGGTTTTGAATACTTAGCAAGGTGTTTCAATTTCTAAATTGTCTGTGGACAGATTTAGTCAAGATGCAGTCAAGAAACATTACAATTGTGTAGTTGAGATCAAAAGGAAGGGTGAAAGTGGGTGCAGTTGGAGCAAAGGCAGCTAAAGTAGGGGGTAAGTAGGGAAGGGGCCATTGGCCCCAATACTTTACGCTCTTGGCCCGATTTTGCAGCGGCTGGTGGGATTCCAACGCTACTTGGTTGGTAGTTTATTTTGATGTTGACGTTAATGCTGTTGATTTGTTGTTCAACGACAATTAATCAAGTATTTCTACTTGGTCTGGTTTGTGTGACTGTTGAGGAGGGTTGTTATGTGTAATATGATTTGAGCTGACTGTATTTTAGGGACCATGGTTTTATTCACCCTAGGTGACCCCAGTCTGAGAGGAGGTAATGGGATCCCCCTTCGCTGTGTTTACCTGGAGGAGATGGCTGCAGATCTGGATGGACAGGACTGGCTCGACATGGACAACATCGGACAGGTCAGATGTCAATGTGTTTTTATGTCATCACTGAATTATTTCCATGTATTCCTTATCTACTCTCAATATATCACTACATATTTGGTATGATTGGTGAAGAAATGGCAACCTCAAAGCAACACCAACATCTTTATTTATTATGTAAGAAATAGGGACAGGAATTTAAGGAACCACGTGACATATAAAGATTTTTATTATTTTCGGTGCTTAAAGAATATATATGGGTGAGTAAGCAGATGTTCCAAAGGTTTTACACGGTCTAATTTGTGTCTTCCAGGCTCTGTTTAACCGTCTGCTCGTACTAGAGCCAGGAAACCACCTCATCTACATGACGTCATGCAGCGCTGTTAACCTGTCTGCTGATCGTGATTCTGGAGAGAAATGTGTCATCCCTTACCTTTTCGCTTGTTACCAGAGGGCCAAAGAAGAGGTGTTTGGCTTTTCCTCCAAGACTGTAATTGTAGCACTCAAATGCAATCATTTTCAGAGAATACCGTCTGTTAATAGACTAATCATGTTAATTAAAGCATAAAAATAACCCATGCCCTTCCATAATTCAGTGACTTTATTATCTGTGCATTAGGTGACAAAGGTACCAGAGAAGTTACTGTCGTTTGCTGTTTGCTGTAAGAAGCTGACAGTTTCCAACACACGGACGGTTCTGCTAACCCCAGAGATCTACATCAGCCAGAATATCTACGAACAGCTTCTGGACTTGTTGCTGCAAAGTTTCAATGGAGCACGTAAGTTCAGGATTCATGTATTCATCTCATTTCTTTTGTTGTCTTTGCTAAATCGTTCCTCGAGTTCCCTCTCCTCAGTTTCTTACAAAGTTGCTGTGTTTCAGAGCCAGAGGAGGTGGTTGAGTTTGTGGAGGAGGTCATTGCTGGCCTGCTTTCTGACCAGGAGGTGCGTACCTTCGAGGAGGTGATAGCACCAGTGTTGGATATCTTCCAGGGACGCATCAAAGACATGGACCTGTGCCAGCCTCTCCTCTACTCTTACCTAGATGTCCTGCTCTATTTCAGCCACCATAAAGATATTGCCAAGGTCAGGAGACACAGGGATGTTTGCAAAAGTGATTGTATATTTGCCAACTCACAACAACTTCTTCAGTGCCCAGTACTATTCAACTAATATACAGTAATAACCAGTAATCACATAATCGTAATCGGATATACCGTAATGGCATAATATTTTACAGGGCTCCTCCAGCAACTTTTCAAACAGTTTTTCTTTTTTTTCCTAGGTATTGGTGGAACACATTCAACCCAAAGACCCATCTAATGGTTTGCAGTACCAGAAAACCCTACTGGGAGCAGTGTTGAGTATATCCTGCTTGTTGAAAACCCCAGGTGTAGTGGAGGGACATGGCTACTTCCTGAACCCCTCCCGCTCCAGCGCCCAGGAGACAAAGGTTCAGGAGGCCAACATCCACCAGGTAAATAGATTATCTTTAGTTTGATGTGGCTGTTTTGTTGTTATAGAAATTAAATCATTAATGGATTGTCAAACTACAAATGTCTCGGGGCTTATGATGTTTACTCCCCTTGCGTTGCAGTTTATGGGTCAGTTTCATGACAAGCTGCACCAGATCTTGAAAAATTTGCTCCAGGGATCTGGTGAGACACGCCATTTGCTGCTCCTATGGCTGGGCAGCTGTCTGCAGGCAAATGCTGGCCGGGTCAAGATATGGGCCAATCAGATGCCGGAAATCTTCTTCCAGATGTACGCTTCAGATGCATTCTTCTTAAACTTGGGTGCAGCACTGCTGAAGCTGTGCCAGCCCTTCTGCAAGCCACGGTCACACAAACTGCTCACCTTCAACCCTTCCTACTGCGCCCTCAAAGAGCTGAGCGAAGAAGAGAGGCGCCATCGCAATGTGCACGTAACAGGTTAATATGTGTGAAAATGAGCATAATGTTACCATTTTAAATAATGTTTTATGGAGCAGTGTTACTACAGCTGGTGTTTGTTTGCTTTTATAAGTGTTTTTTTCTGTTTTATAGCATTAACGTTCATGACTAAATGATTCCCAATGTCTTATACCAGGTCTCGACAAGGAAACCTGTCTGATCCCTGTGCCCCCTCAGCAGCCAGTGGAGTCAGCGCAGTCCTACAGCCTGCTGACTGAAAACCTCATCCTCACACAACTCACCCTGCACCTTGGCTTCCACAGGTATCTTCGAACAAGCGGCAGCACAACTTCCATAAAGATGTTCAAGAGTTTCTGTCTCGCATATCCCTAAGAAAAGTAGTGTACAGTATCTTCCTGATTGTCGCATTTGTCAACAATAACCTGCATTGTCTTGTTCTGTTTGTGTCTGTGCACCTGTCCACATGCTTAATGTGCATGTGCAGACTCCATGAGCAGATGGTGAAGATGAACCAGTCTCTCCACCGGCTCCAGGTGACATGGCAGGAGTCCCAGCGAACAGGCAACCCAATGTCAGAGCAGCTCCTAGAGCAGTTTGAGCGTCTGATGATTGTTTACCTGTCAACCAAAGCTGCCACCACGCAGCCTGCGATGCTGCAATGCTGCCTTAACCTCCAAGCTTCCACGGCTGCTCTGCTGGTTCAGCTTGGTATGGGGAACCAGGGGCCTGAACATGTAGCACTCAGTTTCCCCCTGTCCTCCCTACAGAAGACTATGCTCTGCTATGTACCGGGTAGGTCAGATCTAAAAGCCCAACTTCTGAATTGTAATTTCTCCTAATTTTCTCAGGCTTTATTAGGGTTAGGTTTATTGTTTGTCTTTTTTACCTTTTAAATTAAAGCATGTGAAACAGTCTGTTGTTAACAAAAGCTGACATTGTGCATGCGGCTCTTTGCTGCCCGTCGGGGCCCCTCTCTGCCCCTTTTCTTACTATCACTATCCAAAATACAACACAAATGTTATCCGCATTTATACACTGGTGTTATGACATCTTGCAAGCATGTCATTTATTCATACGTTACACACCATTTTATTGTCAAAATATGTTTTTAATAATGATTTCAGTTCTTTGAAACATTTTAATTGAAATACCTTTTGACCTGAAGGCTTATAAACTGGCGATACTTCAAAATGTTTTGAAATGACTGCACTCGTCGTACAATTATTGATCATGCTGAATATTCCCTCATTTGATAGTCATCACTTAAGTGTGCCTTGTTTTGTCAGAGTTTTTTGCAGAGAATTTGGGAGATTTTTTCGTTTTCCTGCGTCGATTTGCAGACGATGTTTTGGAGAGTTCTGCAGAAAGTCTGGAGCAGATTCTTAACTTCATTACTGTCTTCATGGGTAACATAGAGAGGTACATGTCTTAATCTATCTCTATCATGTCAGTAATTGTGGTCGGTAGAAAGGAAGATTAGAGATTCCTAATGGGGCTTGAATGGTGCAAACCATCTTGGACTTTTTACTTTAATCTCTTTTGCCCTTTATGCACAACAGGATGAAGAACCCTCATTTAAGAGCAAAACTTGCAGAGGTCTTAGAGGCGGTGATGCCCCACATGGAGCCGGTGGCCGCTGGTGCTGCTCAGCCAATCATGTTTCAGCGAGAGAGAGTCTTCTGCTCCTATAGACATGCACCTCAGCTGGCTGAGTCCCTCATCGCTGTGTTTGTAGACATTGAATTCACAGGTATTGGATTCCTCAATAGTTGTAGATGGAAGCAGCATTGAACTGTTTGGATAACGCCACATTCAGATTGCTTCACAGGTGCTGTTGCAAGTATGCACTATTGGAGAGTTTAGAAAGAACCTGATGAAAGGCTGCATTTGATCACAACGTGACACAACATTCACAATTAGAAATAAAAGAAAACTGTCTCTTGGGATCATTTGGGGTCTTTTTCAAGTCAGGTATTTAACTAGTTTATTTAGTTTGACTCTCTGTTTTTCAGGTGATCCTCATCAGTTTGAACAGAAATTCAACTACAGAAGACCCATGTATCCCATCCTCAAGTACATGTGGGACAAAGAAAACTACAGAGAGAGCATCAAGGTAATAAGAAACTGGTGTATTTGAGACTTTTCCTCCAAGTAAACTCTTTTCCAAATTTAAGATAGTGGTATGACCTTCCTGCTAAACTGTCTAGAATGTTTCATTATTTTTTATTCAATGCACTCAATGAGATTGGCTTTGGCCCCTTGTGACCCACAAAAGCCATGAATGTAAAAGCAACATAATGAAGAGGGTAATAACAGGCATGCGTGGTTTTATTACCAGGGGAATATATACCTGATTGATCCCAATGTTCTCCTCATTTAGTTTGACATCTCTTGTTTCAGCATTTGGCGCAATATGCATCTGAGAACCTGGAGGCCATGAACCCCCCTCTGTTCCTCAGGTTCCTCAACTTACTGATGAATGATGCCATCTTTCTACTGGATGAGGCTATTCAGGTAAGATCATGAAAACATACAAAACGTTACACCAATTTTGTCAAATAAGCTTTTCCATCACATTACTGTTATGTAGTATATAGTACCATAATGTTTACACTTCTGTTTCTCTAGTGTTTATTCTATTGATTACTTTGCATTTAATTAGTGTTAAATGTTAGCACAAAATACTGTTTACAATGACAGCATTTTGTTGATGATTGTGATATATCAATTTGCCTTCCAAAAATGATAATTGATTTAAATTGTCATGACTAATAAGTGTTTATTAATTTTGTAGTAGTCCGTTTTTAAGTCAATTTTCTTATCTTGTAGTACCTGAGTAAAATCAAGGTTCTGCAGTTGGAACGGGATCGAGGAGAGTGGGAAGGACTGGTCCCCGATGCCCAAAAAGAGAAGGAGTCAAGCCTGCAGATGTTGGCACAGTTAGGACGCTTTCACAATATCATGTCTAATGAGACCATCGGCACACTGGCCTTCCTCACCTCAGGTCAGGCAGAAAGTATTTAAGTATTCATATGGATTCACTCATTTAAAGTCTGTCTTCATCCGTTAAATGTGTTTTTCATTTCCCTCAGAGATCAAGGGGATCTTTGTGCACCCCTTCCTGGCTGAAAGGATCATCTCCATGCTGAATTACTTCCTTCAGCACTTGGTAGGTCCGAAGATGGGTGCTCTTAAAGTCAAGGACTTCAGTGAGTTTGACTTCAAGCCCCAGCAGCTTGTTTCTGACATCTGCACCATCTACCTGAATCTGGGGTATGTTGTGAACACTCCTCCTTGTGGAAATACCAGTCTCTTGTTTATATTATCTTCTTTAAACTCATCATTGTATTGGTGCCATATTCTCTGGAGCAGAAATACTCACATTACTGAGAGAAGTTTGTTCTGTCTTTGGCAGTGATGAGGAGAATTTCTGTGCTACAGTTCCAAAGGATGGACGCTCGTACTCTCCTATCCTCTTCTCTCAAACAGTTAGGGTACTGAAGAAGATAAACAAGCCTGGAGACATGATTGTTGCTTTTGCACTCATTGCTGATAAAATAAAGGTATCATTTGACTTGGTAACTGTTTTCCAGAAAATCTTAGTTTTATGTATCTGTGCTAAGTGTTACAGGTGGAAACACTCAATGTTTGTTGTCATTGTGCATCTGTTTTAGTCCCATGCAGATAGACAGCAGCAGGAAGAGGAGACATATGCAGATGCCCCAGATGAGTTCTTGGACCCCATCATGTCCACTCTGATGCTCGATCCTGTTCTACTCCCTTCCTCCAATGTCACAGTTGATCGCTCAACTATAGCAAGGCATCTCCTCAGGTTAGTTACTTCCTTTTCTACAGGCACTGAAATTCTTCCGAGATCATTGTCATTATTTCTCTTTTCTGTAAGCAGAGAAATTGGGATATCTGTATCTTTATTGGGATATTTTGTAATCTGATTAATCAGTATTACTGAATAGTCAACTTGGTGTGCTGGAGTCAAATAAGCAACTATTGATTAATTATTTCCTTGCAGTGACCAGACAGACCCTTTCAACCGCAGTCCTCTAACCATGGACCAGATCAGGCCAAACCAGGAACTCAAACAGCAGATCTTACAGTGGCTGGATAAACATAAGCAGGAGAGTCTGCAGCTGGGACCCAGTGGCTAGCCAGCCCGTGATCCTTCGCTGTGATAAACAATGACTGCATCCCTGTTTTCTTTACCAGCTCACATCTTGAGTGCTCCTCTGCTTCTTGGCTAATCCATGGTGTGCTTGCCTCTGGACTTCTTCTGATTTCTCCGGTCAGACTAACATCGCATTAGCCTTTTCATGCAGCCTTCACGCTCAGTGGATTCTATCCGCGAAAACAGTCCAGCAAACTGCAGCCCACCAGCTGATGACAACTTCCTCACCATACCAATCCACACAGTAGCTGTTCGAGTCCCATGATCCCCTATGGTAACATAAGTAGGGTGATACAACCGTTGGTTCTTTTTCTCCCTGAATACTGTGTATTAATTAGTTATTATTACAATCAGAACTGTGGCCAGAAGTATCATTTTCAACAGGACTTGTTGAATGTACTGTATGAATTGCTGATTGACCAGCTGGCTCTAACCACATTTTATACTGTACGGTAAGTATTTTTGGGAACTCTTAAGGGATAACATTGATTGAACTGTTTATAATTTGACCTTGATTTCACCTTGATGAAGAATACATTATGCACTGCTTTTTAAAGTTCTTGAACATCCTACATTTCAGCTCTTGTGGTTAAATCTCAAGCAGCATTGTAAATAATATTTGCAATTAAAGGCAAGGCACAGGTAAAACTGAATTTAATTGTGTGGGACTTTTATTTTAGTGGAATCAATTTAAATTTACTTGGTGATCTTCAAAATCTTGTAATAAGACACCTGAAGCACAAAACCACACTATTTCTCTGAACACAAACATCTTCAAGTGCACCTGCTTTAATCAAGCACTAGTTAAAGTCATTAATGGGATCTCAGATCAGCTAATCGGTTGTTGGAAATAAGGATTTAAACTGTTTTAGTTACTACACATTTTAACCACAGTTTAGGATGAAGTACATGCAAAATATTAAACTAAAGTCCACTATCAAATTGCTTGATAGTTAAGTGGGGCCTTGATTGACACTTATTTGCTATGCTTACACTACAAATTAAGACTAATTGACAGTGGTGTGATGGGCATCTCGAGGGAAAAAAAACTAAATGGTATAGTAAAGTGTTTTGTCCTTGGAAAAAATGTTGCTCACAATTTGGCTAATTTGGCCATTAAATAGGTCACCAATTTTAGAAAGAAGACATAAACCATTTGTATTACGGGCTGAGTAGATAAGTAAACTGATCCTCATGTTTAATATCTGTTCACAGACCCACTGAACATACGCACAAAATGACTGCTCCTAATACACAAAGGCAAGAAAACACTATCAACTTTGTTCAACCTGCAAAAACATGGTGGCTGTTCCTGAAATGTCTCCAAACTGTCCTCCAAAGTCAAACTAACTAGATCTGAGGTGAAAAATAAGCAGTGCAGTCACAGACCCATGCGTCATAATATATCTACAATGCCTAGTTTTAATACATATTTAGAGACGGCAAGTCTAAATATACAGCAAGTCTAAACATTTGATGATTTGTTGGCGCATCTTTGATTAAGCTTAATTGTTCGATGTTTCCAAACTCAAGTCTTGGGCCGAAAAAGGAGCTTGCAAATATATTCTGGCTAGTTTTTTTGCAATATGTTAAAAGCTCATAATATTTTCTCAATGTACTCATATCAACCTCTATTTTCTTTTTTCTTTGAAGATCTTTGCAATGACCACATTTGTTGTGTTTGAACAAAAAAAATAAGGCAGAATGTATGGTGTTCAATAACTTGCAGTGTATACTGTGTAATAATCATTGACATCTTTTAAATTAACATTCACCCGATTAACTGATGTATCCTGATCTAGCATTTTGAACAGATCGTTGTTGTTGTGTGCAAGCATAATATATTAATATGTAGGCAAACAAATGATCAATAGAATCGATGACTAAAACCAAGAGCCTTGTTGTAAATATCAACGAATGAGGATCTGACTTGTTTCATACTCTTATGAGACATTATTATGAGTTTGTTTCTTTCGGGCATACATGGAGCTGTGGGTAGAATATTAAAGACCGAAAAAAGATAACCTGTTTTTGAGTAGCTTTTGAATTAAATGTTTTTAATTCAAAATCAATTGTGGTTGTATAAAAGGGCAAAATGTGAGAGAAAAATTCTGTATTTGTTGGCATGCTCTCATACTGTATGTTGAATATCTACCACCTGAATGATTTCATGGGTTAAATTATAATTCAATATTTTTATTGTGATTATAAAATGTTTATTTTGGATGTACAGTATCATTAAAAAATAAAAAATAATGTGCGTTATATAAGACATTGATATTTTTGCTCTCTTTTCACTCCATTGCAACATACTTGTAACGTTTGTGTTTCTGTTATCAGCGCAGTACATATATCAGTCAAAGCACCCATCTCCTGGTTATAACTTGCACATCTAGTTAACATCTTAAACTTAAACGTTAAGCTATTTCTATTAATGAGTATCGAGAAACACTCTCCGATTACATTATTGGACTGTGCTCTTTGTCTTTACTAAAAGTAGCAAGTCTCACTTTTTCAGTGTACTACGTATACCTTATACAAACACTATGGCTTTCATAGCACTAATCAATTCAGTTATCCTGAATATGATCATGACTCAGTATTGTACATTGCATTACATTTTAGTTTAAATGTACCCTTTGCATGCACTTGGTAGTAGTCAACCAACATGTTCTTTATAGTCAATTGTCAACTACTGTTAATTACCTAATTACTAACTCCAAATCACTTTTTTTCAAGAGGGGGAGAAAGACAAAGAGATGGACAGCAACAACAATAGTAGCACAACAGCTATAATGAAATAATAGCAGCAGTGAATAGAATATAATGATAGTGTCAGTAATATTAGCAATAGTCATAAAACAAATATGACATAATAATAATGCACAAGAGAAAGCACAAAGACTCCGTACCATGAATTCATTGAACATGGGACATGAATGCATGTCGATGGAGGGAGAGGAGAGAGGACCTTTCTCTCTAGAGTGCTGGCAGGAAGGAGTCCTACGGAAATAAGCTTTGCACTTCCATGTTCCCTTGACTCAAAGCCAATATTGTGTTAATGTATTTTGGGTTAGATGCCTAAAATAAGGTATGTGGTAAACACCAGCTTAAAAGATTTTAACATTTTGTTCTAAATTTCAAATACGTCAGAAGATACCCCGAACGGAACATGCAAGTATAGCAATAATAAATATGAAATGCACAATATATACAACAAATAGAATATAATGATATTAAATTAACTAACAAAACAATATTGCAAAGATGTAAACAAAAAAACAGTGTGACGGTGTTATAGTTGAGTGATTGATTTGGACAGAGGGGATTTATTATAAAGTCGTATTGCACTGGGCAGGAATGATCTCCTTGTTGTGTATACTGTGTGGTTTGTTTATAGCCGAATGTAAGGTTTTTACTTTGTTAAGATATATTCATGTAGTTCCATGTAGTTTCATGCATTAAACAATAATGTATCTTGTAAAATATTTTAATAAGGGTGGTGTTGGGAGTGGGGCAGCAGAGCAAAACGAGCTCCCTGGGGTGCAGAATTAATTGCAACGCCCCTACCTCAATACATACATACAATTTATATTACAATATTGCTTTTTTATGTCATAGTTTGTCTTCATCTTAGAGTTCGGCTGAAGCTAATAAAAAGCGTCTCACTCTCATTGTTTGGGAAACCACACTACAAGGTAACGGTCTTGTCCTTTCCTCGTGATTCAAGTGCGAGGCACCTTTCCCGGGCAAAGCCCCTGAACGTGAATTGGATTCGGCCATGCAGACTCTGAATAGGGCCGCTGACTAAATGCATTGTCGGGTTTCTTCAATTCCGCCCCGCAACCTGCATAATGATGTGTCGGCCAGTGAGAGCAGAGCGCTGTGGTAGAGGTTGTTTATGTGGAGTGCTGGGTTAGGGTTCCGCCCACCGAGGTATCTCTGATCGCAGGGCAGACAGGCAGAGAGTGTAAAATGGCGCACAGCTGTCGGTGGCGGTTCCCCGCTCGGCCCGGAGGGAGCTGCAACTCCGGTACCGGGAGGAGAGCGGGCCGAATTAGGGTTACTGCCTCTCTGCGGAGTGTCTCGGGAGCCCACCCTAACGCAGCTGGGCTCGGACCCGGTTTTGATGCTGCACTACAGGTCTCGTCGGTTATCGGGAGCAACCTGCAGAAATTTCGGGATGTTTTGGGGGAATCGAGTGACTCGAGCAGCGAGGAGGTAAGCACAGGACAAGACGGGGGAAGCCCGATGGTAACCCCGGGAGCTTTGGTTAGTCAACCGCAGAGCGCGCTTTCCTTGGAGATATTTGAGATGGAACGCTAACGGTTGCTCTCTCTGCCCAAACGCTGCCCATCTTTCCTCCCAACGTTAAGTGTGGCTATGAGCAAACTTGTCATTTCCGAGGATGCTCTGTGAACTTTGTGTTGGTTGTGTGGCCTTAAACTCTACACTAACATGCTATAAGGTCAACTTTGGTTACAAAAAACACAAACACCAAATGGTTATCAGATTTATGGTCTCAAAGGTCCAACTGAAAAGAAAGTTTTGTTCATCTCAGTGGAATAAGAGGACAGGCTACATCCACACAGTTTGGATGAATTGGTGCTAACGTAACTCTGCTAGCCCGACCAAAACACCGGAGAAACCCCCGTGTTATCTGGTGAATTACGACATAAAGTGCAGTTAACACATTACAAGTTCCTCGTGTAACTTCGCCGTTACAACCGGTTTACGAGTTAACTGTTAGCTTACTTGACATTAGCTTTAACATGAAGCCTTCTCACCCATGTAACGTTACATCAACACAGGAAAAGTTATCGTCCCGTATTGGCTTCAATCTTTACTTCTAACAGTGACATATGATGTCAGCACCTTGTTCTGCCGCCGTGGTGTAATAGCACGAGACCTTCAAGATAGCGTGGAGTATGTTTGAAAAGAAGACATGTCATTTTGAAGGAGGCGAGAGTACACAGTTGTGGTTTGTGAAAAGCTAACGTTAATTTAGCGTCTGTCTATAACGTATGAGAGAAAGGGCTCTTCCTTATCTCCTCGCTCACTCGTTCAGATATATATGAGCCACATATCAGCTTAACAACTCAGTAATTACAACATAAGCTCGAGGGCTGTTTGTTTGCAGTGAGGTATGAGCGAGGCTCGGCTAACATAGCTGATTGGTTAGCTCGCAGGCTAGCTGTCCATATCTCACAGCTAAAACTATAACATCATCCTGTCGGAAGCGCTGTTAAAGGTGCACGTTTTGCTCCAGAAGGCGCTGCGCTTCACGTTATCGCCGCTCAGCACATTACCACGTAGCGGGTTAAAGCATTGGAGCTGAAGTTGGCGGAGCTCAAACATAAACTAAATCATCACCAGGGCTGTTTAGTGATAAGCTAGGAGTCAGCTACCATGCTACGCACTACGCCACGCTAGCCACTGAGGCTATTGCTGATGCATAGGAAAATGGGAGGTGGACATGTTTTCCCCTTCTCCACACAGTCAGTACGAAGCTATTACCAAGATAATATCGGTTTTATAATGCTCGGATAAACCGCCTGGTACGCAGCCAGACACTCGGAATCACTTTCATCAGCGCTGAAGTGCGATTAAGAGCAGGACTGAGTGTGTGATTTCGCTTTGTTTTTTTTATCAGAAAATGAGACTTGCTAGTGACAGTGCGCATGCAGGGCTGGCTACAATAACAACGAGCCTCTTCTTGACGGACCGTGTGATGTGGGGGTGTGTTCGCCTTAGCGAACTACCATCTTCCTTCTTCATGATGAGCAGCATGCGTTCATTGCAGTGGGAGTAACGTTACACTGTGTGGGGATGTTTACCACCAACTCTAGTGCTCCACAGACTGCTTATTTGGTTGAAGCACAGCTCTATTTGCATGCATCCTAGTTAGCCATTTAGCTATGTTTATTTTATTCAGAACTTGTAAACATTTGACATACATTGGAATCATGTTTTGGTGATTATAAAAGCTGCTGCTATACTATTGAAGTTGGACTTTGTAGAATACTGTGAAATATTTTCTACTGTACTTTTAACATTCAAGTTTCATAATATACAGTATTTGGGATGTGGGGAGACAGACTGGACCATTAAATCCCCATGGAACCTGAAGCCTATGGAAGTTGCGGACACAGCATGGTGATTTCATTGAGAGTCTGTGTAGTGCCTGTCTGGCCAGACCAGGGCACGATTGTTCAGGCTCACTGCAGCCTGCTGAGCTCTCAGGGCGACCCTGAACAGAGCGCCAGCCGGACACTTGGCTACCCCTCCTTCCTCCATCCAGACAGAAAGGCCCAAATCCACTTCAGACAAACACAACCCCGTCTGAGAGGCAGAACAACTTTTCTTCTGACAGCTGCCACTTTGGAATGGATTACAAAGCCTATTGGGTGACTCAAAAGGGCGCTTGTCGGTTGTTGCTTTCCAAATGAAGGCATTTGTTAGCTTTTGTATGTGTGTTGGGAATTCATTTTCTTGATCTGGCCAAATTGCTGCTTCTTATTTTGGGTGCAGAGTGTAGTCCATGTAGATTATTTTGTAAATGTGTGACCTTATTACCCCGATAACCTCAACCACAACTTCACTTTCTACCTCATCATACTTATAATTTTAATAATAAATAATAATAAATAATTTTTCCCTTTTTGTTCCTTGTCCATTATATATGGCCTTCTGCTGCATCTATTCCACTTACATATTACCAATGTTTAATCATTCATACAAAAGGACAGCTGAATAGATGTATCAACCCAAATGTCTCTTTGCCTCACTGGTTTAGAAATAGTGTGTTTGAGCGGAAGGGGCTTCAGTCCAGCAGGTGTTTGGCCTATTTATATGGAAGAACCCCCCATCGTTTCCCCCCTACCCGCTTACCCATCCCCGAGACAGCGTGTGGATTGGAGCAGGAAGCTTTGTGTCTGCTTTTATTCTAGCTCTCACAAAGTGCGGGCGGCTGAAAGAGCACAGGCAGGGATATCAAAGAGTGCGGGGCGACCCCCCTCCTCCCAACGGGACAACGCTGGGTGGAGTATTAGTCACAGACCCTCCCATCCATGGCTTTATTCTGCTACAGCAGAATGCTTTAGGAGTTGCCTGACTGGGAGAAAGGCGGCAATTGTGTTGTCTTTCTTACTCTTTGTGTGTGTGTGTGTGTGTGTGTGTGTGTGGGGTGGTAGGGGTGTCAGACTTTCTGTCCCCTACTGCACTCAGGAGTAGGCGTGTCTTCTTTGTCTTTATTTTGATTAGAACTTCAATTCAAGCTTCCTACTTGGGTGGGTAGGAGAGGGTGTTTGTCTGAGGGTGCCTGCCAGCCTGCAGAGGTGTGTGTGTGTGTCACACACTATGCACACGTGCCAATCAGTCTATTTGTCTTGGCCGTTGACTGTTCTTGTATCCTTATGTGCGAGGTGCAGGAAGAGGAGTCATCTTGCCCTGGAAAGTGTTTGTTTTGGTCTATGTGCTGTCGAGCAAATGTGAAACAGTTGCACCGAGTGTTCGGACACTTGAAAAAACAAATGTCCACCTTTTGCTCTGGGCTGACAGGTCACAAGGCATTGCCACTGTGTACTTCACTCTAGTATAGTAAATAAGGTGTTATAACCAGTGGCTAAGACTAGATCTTTAACAAAACCCTTTGGTATTACTCATATGTGCTGCTTTGTATATGAGTATCTGTTGAAGTAATTCTTTGAATTCTTCTGTGGCCTTTTTAAAGATGTGTCATCAGAGGGGCATATAGGGTCTACATTCCAGGAAGGGATGAGGCATGTCTGTTCAGTAAATAAGAGAAATGCTTCCTGGAATGTGTGAAGAAACATGTTGTTTTCAGACTAGCAGTGAGGAATGACTTCTTAAGATGTGTTCTCTAACATCAAACTGACTGACGGGGTCCTAACCTGAAAATATAACACATCCTTTTGACATCCCCCTCAAATTCATGTCCTCCCCTTTCTCCTTATTACTTGTTCTGATGGTTTCCTCTCTTGGAGTGGGTAACTTAGTTCTTACTTTAAACTCATTACATCTTATTATAGGGAACAAGTATAGATTGTGTTTTCTTTTTCCTTGTTTGGATCGCTGCAATTGTCATCTGTTAAATTGTTAAACTGTTTTCTCCCAACATGAACATGAGTAGTGTGAACTATGTGCATAGTTGTCATATCAATACCAAAAAAAAAGTTTGGTTGGTTAAATGGCAAGAGTTGATATAGCTTACTGTATGATACCACATCAATGTGAAACCATTTGCAGCTTCTAGTTGGTGATATGGTTACGACTTCAGTTCAACTCCTGTGTGAAGCAGTGTTTCCCCGATGTTTACTGCTTTGTGGAGATGGATGAATATTTATCGGTTACTTTCTTTTGAGTCACTTATCCCATTATTTCCTTATACCAAAACAGTGGTCAAGAACACAATTATAACCGCTGTTAGCTGCATGTCAAAATAATCTTTGCACACAAAACCCAATCCCTAAGTTACCAGTTGCTGACAATCAATGTAGCATTTAGAAGACTATTTTTTAAACCGAATCTGGCGCAGATAATGCTCACTCCACAGTGTCATTCACTCCCGAGCCTGTTTTTAAGCATTACCGACAACGTTATCTTCACTTCACCTTTCTCTTCTCTGCTCGGTGAAACACAAGAGCAGAGTAGATTATGATTGTGGGAAATTTTAGCTGAATATTCATTCAGCTAAAATTTCCCACAATCATAAGTGAAACACAAAGAAGTAAAACCGTATATTCTTTTATATAAAAGTGAGTGTTCAACATAACTAGTAGATTTGAATCATAAATAATAAACTAGAGACTATGTGACAAAGTTTGCTGCTGATAATTGCACAATTAGTCGTTAGTCTTTATGATAAGATCCTGATGCCGGTGGTAATTTTTCTCACTG
Organism: Cyclopterus lumpus; assembly: GCF_009769545.1. Classification (NCBI taxonomy): domain Eukaryota; kingdom Metazoa; phylum Chordata; class Actinopteri; order Perciformes; family Cyclopteridae; genus Cyclopterus; species Cyclopterus lumpus. The sequence continues at coordinate 3,354,384 of NC_046978.1, forward strand.
CAAAATATGGTAACCTTTAAAAGACCATACCATGTTTGTGTGCTTAACCCATTTACCACAGATATAGTTATTTTATTATGTGTTTAACGGTTTAATGTTACCATAATATACATACATATATTTGATAATAGATGTTAAAATGCTGGCACATTTTTGTTTTGGGTTGTTAGAAACAGATGGTTTGAAACATAGCATAGCAAAATAGATTTTATTTCCTAGGGAGATAAATGATAAGTAGATAAAAAAACAAGGACTGACATTACATCTTATGAGCGAAATGGTTTTAACACTACTAGTCATCATTCACCTATTCATACACTGATGGCAGTGGCAAATGTGTCATTTGCCCATCAGGAGTAACTAACATTCATACCCACATTCATACAATGTAGGCACAGCTACCGCAGCACATTTTGGGTTCAGTGTCTTGCCAAGGACACATCGACATGGGCGAGCGGAGTTGGGGATCGAACCGCAGATCCTCTAATTTGAAGGACGACCCTGCTCAACACTGAGCCACAGTCACCCCATAAAATGTAGTCCTGTTGCTGATGGGAAAAATGTTCCTTTGCAAAAGTTCTAGAAATCATCCTCACGAGTAGTGGTAATGCAGTTGAAACTGTGGACTCATTCCAAAAAACACTTTATAATGGATCAGCACCTGACTACCTATGTCATGATTACGGCATGGTTCATTTTTGGCAACTAAAAGTTTTTGAGAAAGTTTGTTCAATTTGAAAGCTTACCACTTCCTTAATGTGGCCTGTGAATGTAAATAGCTACTCCAAATTTGCAAGGGATGTGGTTGGTTGATCCTGATGAAGATTTCTTTTTTGGGGGTTTCTGAACCTCTTTCCATTTCCATTGTTTTGTCGGTTTTTATTCCTCTGATTCAACCAAGTTATGTGCTTTATGTGATTACAGCTTTTACGAGCACCTTCAGGCAGTGTGCACAAACTCTCACTAATGATGACTAGTATAGGTGGTTAGAATACATCTTAATCAATCTTAGTCTGGAATACCATTTTTGAGTAATTCAAAATGAAGATGTGTTTCAGAAAGCAAGGAATAACTTTTTTAGGTTATCGCCTGGTTTATACCCTGCCTGGGAAACTGGTTCCTAATCTGCAGCCCATCGTCTATAACCAGTTTGATTTCTCCTAAATGTTGCAGTAAAAGTCCTCGCTTTCTCAGAGTGCAAGGCGCTGTCAAACTGATAGAGGCGAGTCTCAACCCATATTCACATCCGTCATAACTTTCGGGGACAGTCCCCCGCACCGCCTGGAAATGATAATGTTTCTTCCACAATGACTCAGATGGGTTTTTAGTGATTTCATTCAAGTAATTTATGCATTGATCAGTTACATGAATTGTGACAGACCAGCAGGAAGTTCAACCGCTCAGATGTGAACATTTGTGTTGAAAACCATGCCTTGCTTTTACACTCCTCAACCGATGAAATAAGAAGTAGAAAAAATAGAGAAACTCAGGTCATTCCAGTATCGCTTTTACCCAATGCATGTTGCAAGGTAGTACATGGACCCTGCTAGTCTACTGCAGTGTTTACTTCTTGAAGTTACCTCCTTGCGTCTGCTCTACTATTGAGCTCATGGTGAGCTTTGCGTTTCACACGCTGCTGCTCTATGCTCAGAAGCCAGTGGGCGGGAAGCGAGTGAGCGAGCAATGAGTGAGTGACTGAATATGTGTTTGGGAGCATGGCAGGGTACAGGAATAAGGGAGTCGAAAGGGGAGGCTTGTCGTGTGTGGGAGGCCTGTTTAGATTTGGCAAGCTTCTGCATGAGCATGTAGATACCCCAAACCCCTTTCATCATCATTGCTCCCAGGAGACGACTGCGCTCCCTCTGTTGTTGATGGTGCATGTGGTCAAAATGCTGCTTCCTTGTCTCTTATTTTTCTCTCCTCTTCACCCTCCTCCCACAGCCCTCCTCCTTTTCTTACTCATGTTTGCTTGCTGGCCTCGCCTGTGCTCCCCTCCCCCGCATCCTCACTCCTATGTTCTGCATGTTTACATCTTGCTGTGCAGTTCACGCGCAAGGGGTGTGTGAGGATTTTTTTTCTTCCTCAAACCGTGTGTGACTGTGGCTGACCGTTTTAGGAGGTGCACGTGTGCATGTGTGAGTGTGCGTGTATACAAACCTGTGCAATCCACTCTATGTGTGTTGTGATGTCATTGACTGCTTCTCGCACTATCACAAGCGAGTCAGAGCTGTCCTTTGGTTCTCCACCCCCCTCCGCTTTGCAACAACACCAACCAAAAGCAGCAGCTTGCTTAGAGAGGAGAGGATGCTGGTATTATAGTGAGGAGAGGGGAAAAGGAGAGAGACTGAAAGTAGAGAGAAGCGTTAGGAGATGAGGAGTGGAGGATGCTTGGATAAGTACTGCCTGCCAGGACAAACAGCACTATTGACTGTTTGTTATTGGTGTTTGTTTATATGTAGAACAGATGAAAGAGACACTTAAGTAGCACACATTAGTGATTTTTAATATATTTTTTATTAGATTCCACAGTGCGTGCGTTTCAGGCACATTAAAGTATGAATTATTCATGCTGAGATGTGTGTAACTCGTAGCTGGTGAAAATCAGTTTGCATGTGTGCAATTGTGTGGACTACACTTAGATAGCAGCTGCTCTACAAACTGGGCCAACGAGACCTCAACTGCATCTCCACACGTTGCTATAAATAAACGTGATTAAATGACATGCTCACCTCCACTCTTAAACACACACACTGATTACAAGAAGCAGTGGCACGGATCAGGATACTGAATATGTCATAATTCTCTAATGATTGCTCTGTTGCACAGCTCAAGGCTTTACAGAGGCATGAGAGGAAGGATTGATGCAGTCTACTCTGAACATATCACATTTACAGTAGCATTCATCATTTTTGGAACCAGCAGCATTGCAATTAAGTCACAAAGAAGATTAACTGTTTAAGTCAGGAAGATAATAAGTGAAATATCAACGGCCACTTGTGATATATTTACTTACATATGTTTCTGGAACATGGTATGTTTTTGTTGTGGAAGATTGCATTGTATTGCCTACATCCTGTGATTCTGCCAGGCTAGGTTATCATATGCTTTTGCCACATCGTTAGACCCAGTGCCAGGCTGATGGGCGATGAGTCTTTGTTGGTGTTCCGGCAATATGTTTTATGGCACTTGTTCTAAGGTAATAACACCTACATTCCCTGTGGAAGAACGGGACTCATGGTGCATGTGAAGCAGTTTTGTTTTTCATTTCTTGGAGTGATCGGTGGAAATATTTTTCCTTGATGCGACAAGGTCAGACTGTCAAAATACAGTATAATATCTTGCCAACTATTTGATGAATGAACTGAATGAAATTTGGTGTGGACCTTCATGCTGTCTAGAGGATGACTCCTAATGTCTTTGGTGATGTCCATTAATTTAATGTAACAGGCCAAACATGTCCTTCAGTTGAGAAAATCTCTTAAATTAGGGAATAATGTCCTGTCAGCCTCAGCTTTCTTGGAGAGAAATCACTACGTTAGCATGATGGGAAGAATGTCCTACAAATATGGTAAATGTCAGCATGTTATCATGCATACAAGCTTGAACTGTACATAGGATAAACCCTTTACATCTAGGCAACTGCACTGCCTTTTCTTCTAGTGGCACCTTCTGTATAGTGTTTCTATCTTCTGTATAGTGTTTCTTTTATATTTTACTTTTTCTCTCTTACTGTAGTGTTATTTCTCAAATGTTGACTCGGAGAGCCCTGCACAAGATTTCCAATACGTCTGGACTGGCACAAATGGCGAATAAAACCTTGAATCCTGCTCAAGCCACACATCATATTTCTTTTGCCATACCAGTGGAAAGGACGTAAACTGCATTAAAGCTTAAGGAGGCTCACATGGTTGTAGAATATAGGCTTCTTTTTGTGTGTGTCTTTGCTCTGGCTGTCTCTAGCTATGACCAACTACCGTAGCCTTTTTCTGTTCCCTTAGGGTCCAGGAACGCCGTGCAATGTGTTACTCACCCAGTAAGATATGTTTGCAATTCTGTTGTGGGTTCTTGTGCCTTCTCCAAATGCCGATATGATTGTCATCTCAAAAGCCAGAGAAACATGAGAGCACCAGAGTATGCCAGCAGGCAAAAGTGAAATTGAGGACATCATTTGAGTCAGACTTAAACAATTATGTATATCTAGGTCATTTTGACATGTTAACCAACATGGCTTCTTATCCTTAATTGTATCGTCACAAAATAAGTTTTCTTTTTTCTTTTTTGTAGGAAGAAGCGTTTGGAGGCTTTGGACCGGTGGCTGAGCAAAAAAGTATACAGAGCCCTTCAACAACCCCTTTAGGTAAAGTCTCCTAAAAGTAACTCCCTGCTGGTCCATCAGAAACCTTAATGTTGTCTCAAGATGCCTATGCCCGTACAGGTTGTCTTTATCAAATGCATCTCATGCTTACTAAATGGCCTCTGTTTTGTTCTCTTGTTTTTTTCAGCAGGCCTACCCATACAGGAGAAGAAGCCTAGAGGCCGTCCCCCACGGGCCCTGACTGCCCAGAAAGCTGCTGCTTGTCTACCTTGCCCCTCTTCCCTTCCCTCCCCTACACAGGTGAAACCTGAGGGCCCTGAAAGGCCAGCTGAGAAGGTGAAAAGGCTGCCTGGGAGGCCACCTGGCACCGGGGAGAAGAGAAGAGGTCGACCCCCATCTTCAAGTAGCAAGAAAGCTTGGAGTACAGGCAGCCATGCAGCAGGGGAGGATAGTAGGCAGACTGGGTCTGAGTTGGGCATGGAAACAGAAGAGGACAAGGACAAAAAGGGCGCCAAGAGGACACCACTGGGCTGTGCCCAACCACATGACACGGAGGCAAAGCTTCCCAAAGGTGGGCGGGGTGAATCCAAAGTTACCAACCTGAAGAGGCTGAGAGCAACTAAACTCGCTCCTCTCAAGTCGCGGCTCAAGACATTGCCTGGCGTACCAAGACGCAGACGCGGGCGACCGCCCTCAGCTGAGCGTCTCAAAGCTGAGGCGGCAGCTGCTGCGGCACAGCTGTCTGCCTCCATTGAATGTGTGGAAGGAAAACATAACGCCTTTAGGGTCAGAGGGGGCGATAGAGGCACAGAACCACACACTCCTCAGCAGCCTATGCTGAGGGATGTGGATGGTACTGAGTACCAGGTTTCTTCCGATCTACCTGCCTCCCCGTCACCCTCCAAGCTGGGCCGGACAGTGGGCCTCAGAAAAAGCCCTCGCCATAGAAAGCCTGTCCGGATTGTCCCCTCTACTAAACGCACTGATGCAACCATCGCTAAACAGCTGCTGCAGCGCGCTAAGAAAGGAGCGCAGAAGCGACTGGAGAAAGAAGCTGTAGCCATTGGGGGAAGTGGGACAGGAACCATTGACTCTGGTATTAGGAAGACACAAGTGAAAAACATCAGGCAGTTCATCATGCCTGTGGTCAGTACTGTCTCCCTTCGCATTATCAAAACCCCCAAGCGCTTCATTGAAGATGAGGGCAACTTTGGAACCCAGCCACCCCATATGAAGATAGCACGGTTAGAACCAACCCCCTCATCTATCTCAACATCTGCCCAACCCACCTCCACCTCCACCATCTCCTCTTCCCCCTCTCCTGTACTGGTCTCCTCTACACCTGCTGTTACTAGCACTGGTACCGCGGTTCAGATTGACTCCCTCCCCCCTCCTCCACCTCCTGCCCCTCTCCCCACTGTTCCATCAACAGCTGCCAGTATGCTCAACAACAACAACACCAACAACGCCGCCAATGGACGATTTAGCAGTAGCGCAGCGTCTTGCGGCTCAAGTGCTGTGTCGCAGCATTCCTCCCAGCTCTCCTCTGCAGAGTCTTCCAGGTCCAGCAGCCCCAGCTTGGATGACTCATCATGCGACTCCCAGGCTTCTGAGGCCACACATGCTTTGTCAGAGCCAGAGGATCACTCTCCGTCCTCGCAGGGAGAGAGGGAAGCCAACCTGTTACACAGCTCACGGCCACCCTCTCCTCCCTCTGAGCCAGAGCCAGAGCATGTGTTGGCGGAGAGGAGTCGGCGAGGACGGCGAGGACAGGGGGTCGGCCGGGGGAATCCGAGCCAGAGGGTGAGAGAAACTCTCACCACTGGGGCTAAAAAACCTATCATCAGCCCACCAACAGGAGTTATTATGTCTTCCTCTACACTTGTAAATTCCCAGCATGCTTCATCCACAGCCTCCTCCTCTTCTTCACCTCCCCCTCCCCCTCTCCTCACACCTCCACAGCCTCCCCAGTCAGCTTCCTCCAATACAGCTGCTATCAGTGAACACCACTCGCAGTCACCTTGGATAACTCACCCCATCCCTCCATTCCTGTCTGGACCGTCAGTGTTGTCCAGCTTGTCAGACAAACGAAGCCGCTCAATTCTGAGAGAGCCCACTTTCCGCTGGACGTCCCTGTCCCACCCTGAACAGCAGTACTTTTCCTCAGCTAAATATGCCAAGGAGGGCCTCATTCGCAAGCCCGTATTTGACAACTTTCGTCCTCCCCCTCTTACAGCTGAAGATGTGGGGCTGTTGCCCCACGGTGTTAGTGGAGCAGGGGGAGCTGCTCCCGTGGTGTTTCCTGCACCAGGCAGCGGAGCAGGAACAGGGACTCGTCTATTTTCCCCTCTTCACCCACACTCCCACCACCAACATCCCTCTTCATCCCGCTTTGATGCACCACACCAGAAGCGCAGCCCGTTGCTCCGTGCTCCACGATTTACACCCAGCGAGGCCCACTCACGTATATTTGAGTCTGTTACCTTGCATTCATCTTCTGGAAGCAGCCCTGGCTCTCTCTCCCCGCACCAGACCTCATCTAGCTCCAACAGAACCTCGCGGCGCAGGAGACGACTGGTCTTGGGTATACTTCGTGGCCATCCACGGTCTCCTTCCCACTCAATGACCAGACGCAGCAGCCAAATAGGAGGTCCGATGTTGATGGGCAAAGGCTCCTCTGAGATGTCTGCGTTGACAGGCTCTGTTCCCTGTAGTAATCCCAGCTCTTTGCCAGGGGTTTCTGCAAGTCCACTAGCCACTAGTGCCTTAACTCCTCCTTTCAGCACCTTCTCCACCGTATCCATGGGTCTGGCCCCACAAGGGACACCTGATAGCAGGAGAGCGGCTGCTGGAAACCCACCTCCTTTGTCAACGACATCAGCCACTTCTGGGACACTTTTTCCACACTTTCCTTCCAGTGCCCAGGACACAGGGCGAGGAGCTGGGAAAGGAGGTAAAGAAAAAACCTTGTCAGCTCCCCAGGAACCTGCTCAAAAGGAAAAAGAAAGGGATTCTGAGAAAAACCGCGAGAAAGAGAAGGAAAATAAGAGGGAAGGGAGGAAGGATTTGGAGAAAAGAAGTAAGGTTTCTACACCAGATGACTCCCCCAATGCACCTTCCAGCTTGTTTACTGTGGATGGGAGGGACTCTGAAGATGCTCTTCTGTCTATTGCTCCAAAAAAGGTTCCAGGGAGAAAAAAATCAACATCAGTTGAAACAATTTCTGACACTGCTTCCTCAGAGGTACGTGGAGCCCATTCCACTGTTCCCTTATCTATTGCTAAAGGACGTCTATCTAAGAAAAACAGACCCTCCGAGAAAGGGGCAGAGATTGATGATGGGGAAAAGGAGAAAGAGAAACAAAGTGCTCCTAGCCAGCAGACCACAAGCCTTCCAGGGCAGCCCGGCAGACAACAGCTCCCTGTCTCCTCTCTTGGATCAATGTTGGCACAAGCAGAGAAGCAGCCTGTGACTGACAAGCGGGTAGTTGGACTACTGAAGAAGGCCAAAGCTCAGCTCTTTGAGATAAAAAAGAGTAAACTAAAGCCTGCAGAGCAGACGAAAGGCCAGGTCAGTTTTTCTGGTTATGTCTTGCCGCATAGTTATTGTGTCTCCTCAACAAAGCTTCTCTGTCTCTCTCTCTCTCTTTCTCATTATAAAGCCACAAGCAAGTTACTTGTACATGAATGCTATGAATATTTGCTATTAATAGAAATATGTATTTGTATTCAAAATGAAACTTGATAATAAGAAAGTCCCACGGAGGGTGTTACTCAAGGGGAATTCGGTTAGCCTCATACATTATGCAGTCAGCACCACTGGCTGTGCTTTTGAAAGTACTTCCAGAATATACTCATCTGTTCTTTTGTTAATCTAAACATTCGGTAGTTATAGGCCGTCATTGCACATTAAAAAAAATAATAATTCCCCATTATCCTACTTGAACTCATCATAGCCTCAGCCCAACATTTAGTACCATTTTTGACTTACATTGAACAGAGATAATAGTTTTATTTGGTTTCCTGAAACTTTAACAAGAAATGAAATACACAGCCATCATACATGTATGATTGTCTGTGTTTTTGTTATTTTTATGAAGCATGCTCTTCAAATACATAAATATTGTAAAACATAAAAATGTTTCACTTTGTGTGTTTGTGAGCAGGGTCAAGAGAGTGACTCGTCAGAGGCTTCAGTCCGTGGTCCACGCATCAAGCATGTATGTCGTCGTGCAGCTGTGGCTCTTGGCCGTAATCGGGCTGTGTTCCCCGACGACATGCCCACACTTAGTGCCTTGCCCTGGGAGGAGAGAGAGAAGATCCTATCTTCCATGGGGAATGATGGTGAGTCACACAATTTACCTCTCATTTGACTGGCATGTGGATTACAACCTCCTGGCTGTCACACTTAGACTGACATAGGCTTTTAACCTAACAAATGTAATGATGGCATTACAGGAAAATACTGAATAAGAGTCACTTTAACTTTACACAAAACTTGTCTAATCAGAGTGGAGGTGTATGTGTGTGTGTGTGTGTGTGTGTGTGTGTGTTTGTGTGTGTGTGTGTGTGTGTGTGTGTGTGTGTGTATGTGTGTGTGTGTATGTATGTGTATGTATGTACTGGTCTCTACACCTGCTGTTACTAGCACTGGCACCGCATATACACACACACACACACACACACACACACACACATAAACACACACATACAAATGCTCTGCTATTTTATTTTATTGCTCTGCTATTTTATTTTATGGTATTGTATATATTGTAACCATGTTTGCTGCTGCTACAAATAAATGTCCCCCTGGGGATGAATTATGTATGTATGTATGTATGTATGTATGTATGTATGTATGTATGTATGTATGTATGTATGTATGTATGTATGTATGTATGTATGTATGTATGTATGTATGTATGTATGTATGTATGTATGTATGTATGTATGTATGTATGTATGTATGTATGTATGTATGTATGTATGTATGTATGTATGTATGTATGTATGTATGTATGTATGTATGTATGTATGTATGTATGTATGTATGTATGTATGTATGTATGTATGTATGTATGTATGTATGTATGTATGTATGTATGTATGTATGTATGTATGTATGTATGTATGTATGTATGTATGTATGTATGTATGTATGTATGTATGTATGTATGTATGTATGTATGTATGTATGTATGTATGTATGTATGTATGTATGTATGTATGTATCTATCTATCTATCTATCTATCTATCTATCTATCTATCTATCTATCTATCTATCTATCTATCTATCTATCTATCTATCTATCTATCTATCTATCTATCTATCTATCTATCTATCTATCTATCTATCTATCTATCTATCTATCTATCTATCTATCTATCTATCTATCTATCTATCTATCTATCTATCTGATATATATATACATCCATGCATACATGCATATACATACAAGGTTTATGGTGATTATGTGTTTACACGCTCAATGTAAAACACATGCTGATGAGATGCTGAAAACACAATGTAAAACACTCTGATTTACAGAGTTGAGTCTTACAACATCTAGTCCCCATGAATGCACACACAGTGAACTGGTGATGGAACAAGCAGAGTTTGGCTGCCCCGTTCCTGTTATTTTGTCTGCTTTCAGGCCATGTTGGAACATGTGAATTGTTGTGAGGACAGAGGAGCTGATGTGACAGGGACACATCAATAGCTCAGTTATATCATACCCATGTTTGTTTGGTCTTTTAATCTGAGTTCATCTGTGTCTTAAACAAGCTCCTAGGCATCCCATATTATATTCTATGTGACATATAATATTTTGTGAAAGTGGTTCTTTCCATGCTGTCACCATCCTGTACAACTGTGTGTCAGTAATAATGATCAGTCTGTGCTGTATCTCTTTTTACAGATAAGTCATCAGTAGCAGGCTCCGAGGAGGCAGAGCCTCAGTCGCCTCCCTCAAAGCCACGGGAGACACGGCAAAAGGCTGTACAAGAAGCTCCTCCCAAGAAGGGGCGTCGGTCGCGACGCTGTAGCCAATGCCCAGGCTGCCAAGTTCCAGAAGATTGTGGTGTCTGTACCAACTGTCTCGACAAGCCTAAATTTGGAGGAAGAAACATTAAAAAGCAATGCTGCAAGTGAGTCTTAGATGATGAGCTGTTTGTTGCAATATATTACTTCAATTATTAAGCAAGTCTTGAATAACATTTTATCACAAATTAATTATGTATGGAATTATTAAGAACCTACTGGTTTTGTCACTGTCTACAGGATGAGGAAGTGTCAGAACTTGCAGTGGATGCCCTCAAAGATGTTTCTTCAGAAGCAAGGCAAATGCAAGAAAGACAAGAAAAAGAACAAGTTGTCTGAGAAGAAGGAGGGTTTCATTCTGGTAAAAGGACTGGTCTCAGAGTCCGGCCCTAAACCCCCTTCTGCACCACTAAAGGAGGAGCCTGTCCGCAAAAAGAGCGAAACTCCTGAGCTAAAGTTGGGAGAGGAGAAGTCAAGACTGCAGCCGCTGTCAAAGCAATCTTCTCCAGCCCTCGCATCTTCCCCTGCCTCAGTCGAACCCCTACATGCGCCCAGCACAGCCCAGGCTCACTCTCCAGCTCTCACACCAGATGCCAAACCGCTCTCAGTCACGAGCAGTGTCACCAGCAAGAAGGGACACAAACCACAGCACTCTGTACCAACCTCTTCCTCTTCGTCCTCGTCATCCTCCTCTTCCACTTCCTCATCTTCTTCATCCTCATCATCTTCCTCTCCGTCATCTTCAGCCCAAAATTCCCCCTCTCAGTCTACGCAATCTCATCAACCGTCACACCAGCAGCATCGACCTCTTACCAGTCAGGCACCTTCAAAAAAAGATGCTTCACCCAAGATTTCTCTGAGCGAGCCCAAGAAGAAGCCCCTGCAGCAATCGTCACAACAGCAGAGCTCAACTACAACTGTTTCAGATATAGGTACAAAAAACTGGGCGCACACTTGTATTAAAGTTAGAATTAATATATTGTTTATACTCTATTCTTATTTGATTGTTATGTCCTGTCTCGTTTTCATAGTTGAATCAAAACAGTTGAAGAAGCCAACTTCTCGCTCTATTCCTTCATCTCCTAAACAGAGACCTAAAGACAAAGTAAGAAGTAGCCACTGTGTAAATTGCATCCAATTGCTTTAAACATTTTAATTTCTACATAATTCTCATGAATAATTTCTGATATTCAACCTCCTCTCTCTCTCCTCTTGTCTGATTAACACAAGAAGCCGCTGACCACTAAACCCCCCAGCAGCAGTACTTTAAACTGGCTAAGCACTCCCTCGACTAGGGGCCAGGCGAAGTCCAGAGCGCCCTGCGACGGAGTGCATCGTATCAGAGTGGATTTCAAGAGGGACCTGGATGTGGAGAAGGTTTGGGAGGCTGGCGGCCTCAGCCTGCTCACCTCTGTGCCTGTCACGCCCCGGGTGCTCTGCTTCTTATGTGCAAGCAGTGGAAATGTTGAGGTAAAAATATGGTCATTGTTTTGAAAATGTTTATTTCAAATTGTATTGTCAGAGCAATGGTTTAACCTGTTTGTTTGTAGTTTGTCTTCTGCCAGGTGTGCTGTGAACCGTTCCATCTCTTTTGCCTGGGGGAGTCAGAGCGCCCTCTCCAGGAGCAGTTTGAGAACTGGTGTTGTCGACGATGCAGGTTCTGCCAGGCCTGTGGGCGCCAGCACCAGAAAACTAAAGTAAGCCATTCAGTACAGTTGTGTTCATTTTTAAGTTGTGCACAAAGTAAGCTTAGTGTGGAGTGACAGTGTGTAAAGGCGGTTTAATCTTCCATAGAAATAAGCCTGCTAGTCTTGCCAACAGACAGCACTTAATCAGCTTCTTGGATTCCTGCCATTATTTTATTATTTAACTTATGTCCTGTGTAAATAGTGCATGGTGTGAGCCTTGAATGGTTTTCATTTTAGGATCACACTTGTTTGATCATTTTGTCCTGTTGTTATACGTTCATAAGTTAAATGGATTTGTTGGTTATTGGCTATTAAACAAATGCAACAGATGATCTGAATGCTAAGTAGCACACATTGTCTTTGTCCTTGAGGCCTAACAAATGTATGGAGTGCATTTCCTTCCTAAAAAACGTGTGTAAAGCTTTTGAAGCCGGCATGGTTGACGTCCATGTTTAGCAGCAGTCTTCTTCTTCTTCGTCCCTGCCTTTGCTGGCGCATTGCTGTGTTTTTTATACTAATTATTGGCACGTTACCGCCAAGTGGAATAGTGTGACACCATTGGCATGAATGTGTATTGCGTCACCTGAATGCGGATGCAAGTGCACCCTTGTGTAGGTTGATGAGGACAAAAAAAAGACCCACAAAACTATTGCACCACGGCGTTTTCGGGTCGAAAAATCTCTACAGGGTACCTTTTTAATGCACCTTAAACATCAAGCAGTTTCATTGCCAGACAATTAAAGAAAAAGTCAGTTCACTTTTATTTTCAGTATGTAGGGATGGCTGTTGGTTTGCAAAAATGCTCTGTGTTATAAAGCCAATTGTGTTGACCCAAAGCCACAGGAGGAAGTGGTTGTCTACACATCCTGCCAAGCTCCATAGAGTTCACACTATGGTCTCATTGTAATGTCTTTTATAATGTTGTTCCGTGGTCCATGGTACACTCTAATGTTGCATCCAAACAATCGCTGATTGGCTAAAGTGAATACCTTTATTACAAGTCAAAAGCAGGTGACATGCTTGTATCTGATTTGCTGCGAATGGAACTGTGTTGTTTGTTGGTCATGAACATCTTTATGTTGCCTCTTTTCATATTTAAATAATATAATCCCTCTTTTGGCCTCTGTCACTGTAGCAGCAGCTGCTTGAGTGCGATAAGTGCCGTAACAGCTATCACCCGGAGTGCCTGGGGCCCAACCACCCTACTAGACCCACCAAGAAGAAGAGAGTCTGGGTATGGATACCTACACTCTCCGTTTAGACTCCTCTTCACCCTCACCCAACTTTAGCATTTTGCTCACACATTTTTGACTTACCTCTCCTTTTGTTCACACATTTTTCCAGCCTCTCACGACAGTGCTACTTGCATTCATGGGACCCGCTCACAGGCGGCGTCTATGAAAACACTTTACTCCTCACAGCGTCACTTTCACACCACCCTTGCTCTTTACACAACTGCTTGCAAGTTTTTGCACCTTGTTTATGTGTTCTTTCTTTTCAGGTTTGCACCAAATGTGTGCGTTGTAAAAGTTGTGGAGCCACTAAACCTGGAAAGTCCTGGGATGCCCAGTGGTCTCATGACTTCTCCATGTGTCATGACTGTGCCAAACTCTTTGCTAAAGGTAAGTAAAAAGCATGTGGAATCCAAAATGCGGTTCCCCCTAAAGCAGTCAGTACATATACACCACTGGTATTCTTTGAAAGGAGAATACTTTTTTAAAGAATATGACGTGTATTTTGAAGACTTCATCAGTAACATATAGAGGGGGACAAACATTAAAATGACAACCTTTGATAACACTGTTTACCATCTTCTCTCTCTTAGGAAACTTCTGCCCACTGTGTGACAAGTGCTACGATGATGATGACTATGACAGCAAGATGATGGAGTGTGGCCGTTGCAACCATTGGGTCCATGCCAAGTGTGAGAATCTGACAGGTCAGTAGACTTCCAAAAAAGCCAGGTAGAAGATCACATTTAAACACAAGTTTACTGTATGTCTCAGTAGAGTGCTGTAATTAGTATTCAACAGCACTTGTTGCACTTCGTTTGTCTTGTCAGTTGTCAGTTTCTGTGCAGCTGACTGACAGGCCGCCCTATGAGTGCTGTCATGCTGATGAGATGCTGAAAGACCTTTTAATGGGAGCAATAATCACCTGTCATCCTTCGCTAACCCCACAGATGAAATGTACGAGCTGCTATCAAAGCTACCAGAGAGCGTTGCCTACACGTGTACCAAATGCACCGAACGCCATCCGGCCGAGTGGAGGACGGCGTTAGAAAGAGAGCTTCAGGGATGCGTTCGACATGTCCTCACTGCACTGCTCAACTCACGCACATCCTCACACCTGTTACGCTACAAACAGGTCAGATATTCATTCTGCTTCTTCTTCTGTGGTGTTGGTACAATCTGATGTGTTTGTACTTAAAGCATGATTTATTCCTTTACCGCATCATAGTGCTGCATTCATGTATACAGAATAGACACTGATGACTACAAAGACCAATTCAGTTACAAACAGCTGAAGCAACAACCAAAGCTAAATTAACATACTGGTGAGATCTTTACTCGGTGTAACTCTCTGGCTTTGGGACAGGCGGTTAAGCCTCCGCAGCTGAACCCAGAGACAGAGGAAAGTCTTCCATCTCGTCGTTCCCCGGAGGGTCCAGATCCTCCAGTCCTGACAGAAGTTACCTCTGCACCTCCCAGTGACTCCCCTCCAGATCTTGAGTCTGTTGACAAAAAGATGGATCACGGTCGCTACAATTCAGTGGTAAGTACGTCATATTTCAAGCAGTGTCTCTGCAGTTCTGACAAACTAAGCCTGGTGTAGTTTCAAGAGACTATTTGAGAGGTGTGTTGTCCTCTATATTTGAGCTAAATTACTTAATGTTTGTGTGTATTTACCGTAGAGTTATTAGAGGATGGGAGGGATCTATGCAAGCTAACCATAGGTAAACCTTTCCTGAACATGAGAAAGTCTGTTTGCCTTATGATTTGATGCAGGGTCCGAATAGTTAGGGTTGATTCAGTTGCTATCACAAGCCCTTGCAAACCATATGGTATTTAAAAGAAATCATGTCCGTAAAGCATTTTTATAGTAGTTGTCAATATTTTATGTGTCCTCGTCTTGCATCCAAGTCAGGCCTGTGCTGTATAAGGGTTAATCAACATAGACAGCTACAGCAGCTACGACCTTTCCACCAGTGTTCATCATCATTTCACTGTTTTAACAATCACTCTCTCTGTGTGTGTGCATTTCTCTACCAGCTGGAGTTCAGTGATGACATCACGCGAATCATTCAGACGGCCATCAATAGTGATGGTGGCCAGCCTGAAAGCAGGAAAGCCAACAGCATGGTCAAGTCTTTCTTTATTCGGGTAAGAACCTCAACTCAACTCTGGATTATATCAGTCCCGTCAGCACTACTACACAACTAAAATACAGTGCACTTCACAAGTACTCTCAATTGCATAATGGCTATTTGGCAATTGAACACTTTAGGGTCATGTCAGCTAGTTTGTATGCGAGGGCTGATGTGCAAACTTCATCGAATGTTTTCTGTTTCAGCAAATGGACCGAATCTTCCCCTGGTTCAAAGTGAAAGAGTCCAGGCTTTGGGAAAGGCAAAAAGTCTCTGCCAAGTGAGTGTCTATCTTACTGTAGTGTGAAGTTATTCTTTTTAATTAAGAGATTTTTATAATTGCTGTTGCAGTTTGCATAACAGTTTTGTTGTAATTCAAAGGCTTTAAAAGTACAGCTATAACATCTGGCAATAGTACTGGACATGAGTTAAAGAGAGCTCAAACCCATGTGAACAAAGTCTGAAAGTCAATAGTTAAGCTAAGCCCTGTACAGGCAGTCATCTCAATCTTAATAGTGTTGTGAAGTGTGTGTGATGTGCCGTTATTTTTCGAACTTGCAGTGCAAGTTGTGTTTGTAATCAGAGAGAAGAAACTCCAAAAGTAATACTTATGTAATGTGAACCCGTCCAAAAAGCGGTGTAGGTCTATAATTACTAAAATGAGGAGTAAGATGTGGTTTCTCTGGGAGAAGCTGTACAGTATCATCATCTGTATATAGGAAGAAACCAGAAAGCAGTGAACTAATATTTATAAAATGTGTGGCTGGCTGTACCACCAACTTCTGAGTAAAGTTAGTGGAAATAACAGCCAAATGGGACGATCAGGATACCATATGATTGTCACTTTATCTTTTTTAATGGTTCAGGAAATCTGCAATTCAGTGTTTTGGTAATCATTACATTACATTACATTACATGTCATTTAGCTGACGCTTTTATCCAAAGCGACTTACAATAAGTGCATTAAACCATGAGTCCAAACCAAGAACAACAAGAATCAAGCAAGTACAATTTCTTCTATAACGTTAAACTACAGCGTACTATCCGTAAGTGCCATTCAAGTGCTACTAAAGTGCTAAACAACAAAGTGCTATCGGTAAGGGACATTTAAGTGCTACTAGAGTGCTTAAATGATTCCAACTAAAACGCTTTCTCAGATCCAAAAGTGAAAGCAAATATTTTAACAACTTAAGGATTTAGTGACTTAAGTGGTTTTCTTTCAACAGGCCTTATCTCAGGACAATGACTGATTAAAGTTACCAATTAAGATTTAAAGCTGCAGTAATGAAATTGATTCCACAGTTTCTCTGATTTAATGAGCCCACTGGACAGCTTAACGGTCAATTTAAGATGGTAAAAGATGACTGGAGGCCCACTCACACACACACAATAACACTGATTGATGTGAATATTAGAATATCTTCTGAAAAGATAAAGTTAAAATTGTACGTGCTGTCTTTATTAACTAGAGCATACAGGATTGATGACAGCAACTCCTCTTGGCTGTAGTCAAACTTATTCATGGGGATAGCAGCACTATTTAATTGTGCACATTCATTTACATCACTGATTTCTGATCACTGATAATTTATGCTTTTCACAGTGATGACAGGCATATTATTTGACATTATTAACATGAATGACTCAAAGCTTGAAGCCCCTGTTTTTGTATCAATGTGAACCTTTGACCTTGTAATTTAATGCTATGGTTTTACTGCTCTGTATATTGAACTCCTTTCCCACTCACTCATTCATTATCTCTTTTAGTCACTCGCTCACTTTTATTTATATATCAGCTTTCCCAGTCCATTTACTCTGCCTGTCCTCCAGGCATTGTGGGAGGCAAACCATAACAGTGTCACATTTCACTTCACGGCTCTTTGATACATTTTTGTGGTCCAATTGTGGTTAACTTGTCAGTTTGGTCTGTTGCGTTATGTGTCAGTGCTCCAGCCCAGGAAACCAATGATCCATCCACTGGAGGGATGCCTGTTTTTAGTTGCCTCTGCCGTCTTATTAAGTATGAGACATCACATCATACAAATTGCCCAGCCTTGTTTGACTTGGCAAAACGCAATTTGGCAAAGCTCCTTGGGTGTGATTATTTATTACTGCTCACATACGACTTTTTATGTGTTTTTTTTGGAATAAATCCTGAGATGCTCACAATCATCACTTAAAATGTTACCCAATCATTGTTAGGTTAGCAATTAATAGTGCCATTGTTTCCCAGCAGTGGACTTCTCCCGAATGCTGTGCTGCCTCCGTCTCTGGACCACAACTATGCCCAGTGGCAGGAGAGGCAGGAGCTTTCCCGCGCTGAGCTCCCCCACCTCATGAAAAAGATCATCCCAGCTCCTCAGCCCAAGACCCCTGGTGAACCAGATTCTCCAGCCTCCCCTCCTCCACTTCCTCCATCTCTACCCCCACCACCCCCACTCCTTCCTGGTAAGGCAATCTGCAAATATAGGCACAAATATTTATATGCACACTGATTTTGCATATCTAGTCACTTACTGGCTTTCTCATTAATTGCTCTCTTCAGATCGTGACGACAGCCCAGAGCTCCCTCCTCCGCCGGGCATATGTGATAACAGGAAATGTGTTCTGTGTCTGAAGTACGGAGACGAGAACACTAATGTGAGTCAGGAAACAGCTTGGACTCTCCTTAACACACAGATGAATGACTTTGTGTCACTTGTAACACGGCTGTTTGTTTCAGGAGGGTGGCAGGCTATTGTACATCGGTCAGAACGAGTGGACCCATGTGAACTGCGCTCTGTGGTCTGCTGAAGTGTTTGAAGACGACGACGGCTCTCTGAAGAATGTTCACATGGCTGTTCTCAGGGGAAAACAGCTGGTAAGATACCGTGACCATTACAGGTTCCCACTCTGTTTTCAGTGGTTATTCAATAGACAGATTTACATTTACAACCTGTACTTTTTATTCAGCGCTGTGAGAAGTGTCAGAAGCCAGGGGCCACAGTTGGCTGCTGCCTCACTTCTTGCACCAGCAACTACCATTTCATGTGCGCACGCCAGTGCCACTGTGTCTTCCTCGAGGACAAGAAAGTCTATTGTCCAAAGCACAGGGACCTCATCAAGGGAGAAGTAAGAACATTTTTATTATTTACTATATAGTCAAAAGCTCATTAATACATTTAGATTGCAGCCACTTTTAAAAGTATGTTCACGTTTTTGAAACTTAGTCAGTAAAATACTGTGTATGTCTCTTGTATAGAGGAACCAATGCCAGACCAGGAACTGCTAGTTGATGATCTTAATTTTATCTTCAACTTTCCTATGGTTATGTATTATTTCTCCAGGTGGTGTCTGGGTTTGAGGTGACTCGGAGGATCCTCGTGGACCTGGAGGGCATTCGTCTCAGGAGGAAGTGGCTGGCAGGACTGGAGCCTGAAAATGTCCACATGATGATAGGTAGGTCGATCGTGGGTAAATGTTGGTTGATAAACAACTTTTTATCCCAGTGTCTCTAGAATGCTGATTCAAACGCTGTCATTGCAGGCTCCATGACCATCGAATGTTTGGGGATACTGACTGAACTCTCAGACTGCAAGCGCAAACTTTTCCCTGTAGGATACCAGTGAGTTTACAGGTTTTTTTGTTTGACCTTTTCACTAAGTCCTCTCTAAAACCTTGCAAACTGAATACATGATCTTCTCCCCAGGTGTTCAAGGGTGTACTGGAGTACGTTGGATGCTCGAAAGCGCTGTGTATACACCTGTAGGATCCTGGTTTGTCACCCTCTTGTGGTAGAGTCTGACCTGAAAAACATGATGGCTCCTGAGGAGAATCGCACGATAGCACACAGCCCACCTTCCATAGCAGGTACTACAGATGATAGTGTTGCAAATTTGTGGCGGTAATGGATCGCTCTCTCAATTAGTTTATTCATTTACCAAGGGCATTTCACATTAATCAACATTTTAGTTTCCACCTTAATGTAAATGTGTCAGTTATTTAGAGAGCAAATGGTTATGTCTGTAGTCACTGGACTTTAAAGTTGTCTAAAAACTTTTTACCTGGAAAAAAAGAGCATATATATATACGAGTATATGTATATACATGATTTAAAACAGGTCTGGAGGGGAAACTGAATCTCAACTGTGTTTTATGTCAATTTCTCCTTCTTGCTTATCTAGATTTTCCAGATCCATTTGAATCCCCAAGGCGCTCTGACACCCTTTCTCCTGCAAATACACCCAAGTTAAGGGTTTACACCCGGAACCGACACCCCAGCTACCCTCCTTGTCAGCGCTTACTAGGCCCCAGGCCCATGCCCTCTCCAGGTAAAAGTTTGTATTTCACTTTTTGTTTTAGAATTTGGTTATAGAATTACAGAACATTTTTCTAGAAATTAATTTCACTTGTCAGCAGTCCCAGCTTTTCACAGAGTAGTTTCAATTTCCATTTCTTTTGTTTTGTAGGAGGTACATCTCAGCCCCAAAGCCATGAGATTGTGACAGTAGGAGACTCCCTGGTGAACCCCGGCATGCGGAATATTGACTCACGTCGCCACAGCTCCCCTTCTCTCTCTCCTCCTCCCCACCAGCTGAACAGACTGAGAGTGTTCACTTCCCCACCTCAGGTTCTGTCACGACCTCTTACCTCACCCCCTCCCCTTATCCCCTCCCCTGCCAGAGACCCCGAAAAGTCCAAACACCTCAGCAAAGAATCAGCAAAATGTCCAGTCCAGAGAGATGATGAAAAAGGTAGACTGTTCTCTACAGATAGAAATAGACATCAACCCAACAAAGATCAAGGGTTGAGAGATGCAGACAAAGGGAGGGTGTCAAGTCAGGACCAAGCTCCTAAGGATTCTGACAAGAATAGATTATCCAGAGAACTTGGGCAAAAAGAGTCTGACAAGAATGAAATATCAGCCAAAGAGCCAGAAAAGAGGAGACCGTTAAGTAAAGACTCGGGTCTGAAAGAATCTGAGAGGAGACAACCACCCAGTAGAGATTCAGAAAAGGGGAGACAACTAAACAAAGACTCTGAGAAGGGGAGACAGACAAGCAGAGATTCAAGCAATAGTGTAAAAGATAAAAACAAATCATCCTCTAAAAACCCCAACTATAAGGACATTGAAAAAGCTAGGTCTCTAAGTAGAGATGCAGGGCTAAGGGACTCTGAGAAGCAGAGACAACACTGCAGGGAAACCAGGGAAACTGGAAAAGACTTAGGCCAAGGTAAAGACAGACTGTCTAGCAGAGACTCTGACAAGGGTAGACCTCCCTCCAGAGATTCCGGTTGTAGAAGCACAGAGAAAAACAAAGACTGTGGCTCAGGGAAAGATAATAACCCTGGCATTCAGTCCAAACAGACTGGCGGTGAGAGTAAGAGCCCCAGACTGGCACCTGCAGGCTCAGGCCAGCCCTCCCCTCCTGTGGGCACGGCTGTTCTTGCTGGTCAGCAGAGAGTTGGCAGCACCAAGCAGACCGACAAGCAAGGGAAACACGGAGGCAAAGACCAGGATGTTTCTTCAAGTTTGTTGCCTCGTCACCGGGCCACCCCAACCTCTAACATCACCCAGTCTAAGGACAAGCCCAGCTCAGGGAAGGAGAGTAGTAGTGGCACTGGAAATGTAATGCCAGCTTCACCCCATAAGGACTCGGTGGTTGGGAAATCTGGCTCCCCACAGCCTTCATTTCAGAAATCCACTTCACGGAAATTGAATGATTACTCATCAGGTCCAGCCACAGCAGCAGCTATGAAGCCTGTGTGGCCATCAAGGTCACCAGCAGAAGATGACATTGTCAAGCGAGGCTCCATGAACTTGGCCTCTACAGCTGCAGCCTCAGCTGCAGCCTCAGCTGCCAAAGAGAAACACCCCAAAGTTAAGATGGCAGGCAGCAGAGAGTTGTCCAAAGACCGGGAAAGAGAAAAGACTCTCCAAAACAGCAATAGCAGCAACAAAATCCCCCTTCTCAACAATAATACTAAAGCTACTGGCAGCGCCAACACGCATGCTGCAAGCCCCAGCTCTCACAACAGCACAAATAGCAAAGCTCCAGTGCTTGGTAACAGCACCAAAACCCACGGGAAGGCTCAGGGGGAAAAGCTTGAGAACCAGGGAGGGGACAGGTCAGTCTCAAAGAGCAGAGAAAATTACTCCTGTCCTGAGAGGAAGAACAGCTCCAGCTTGGACAACTTACAGCACCTGCAACCGGGTGGTTTAGCTCCAGAGAAAGGAGTGAAGATCGCTACCCAGTCTCACACAAAACCAACAACCAACCAGCTGCCATTGTCCACTAGAGAGAAGAAGAGACCAGTCAAACCCCCTACTGTAACTCCACTAAAGACTGATATCAAGACTGACCCTAACGGGACCAGCACTGTTGGTTCCTGTCCCATGACTACTACCTCCACTGCCTCTCCTGCCGGCCAGGGGACCCGTCGCTCTGCTCGCTCTGCTCTCTTCTCCTCACCGTCTGCCAGCAGCAGTGACAGTTCTGAATCTGACACTCAGACTCAGATGGAGGAGGAGGATTTGCGCAAGGAACACTCACTGAGCGAGCTCCGAGACCACCACAGCCTCCTCACTCAAGGCACAGAGGACGAGGGTGATGGCCCCGAAGATGACCACGACAGAGGCATGGATGATAAACATCACGAGGATGACAGTGACGGGTCGGGGTCAGCGAAGCGGCGCTACCCTCGGCGCAGTGCTCGTGCACGCTCCAACATGTTTTTTGGACTCACGCCTTTTTATGGAGTTCGCTCGTACGGCGAAGAAGACCTTCCTTTCTACGGCAGCGGTGATGGAGCTGGCGCCGTGGTTAAGAGGAGGACCGGTGGCCGCAAGAAGTCAGCTGAGGGGCAGGTGGATGGAGCAGATGATATGAGCACCTCTTCTTCATCAGGGGACAGTGGAGAGGATGATGACAGCGCAATGAAACAGAGGAGTAAAGACCCCTACTACTACAACTTCACTCGAACAATAATAAACCCTGGTGAAGCCCTACCATCTATAGAAGGGATAGACCGGTGTCTGGGACGGGGATCCCAGCTTCAGCGCTTTCTAAAAGACGAGGAGCAGCAACAACAAAGGGCACAAGGAAAGGCTGAAGAGGACATGTTGAGTGCTCTGTAAGTACACACTCTTATTTTTGATTATTGTCTAGAAGTTATTTGTGTTTATTTTTTGTTGTCTCTAATAATGCGGCATATTGTCTTTGCTGTGTTTGACAGGACCTTAGGCAAGCAGCGTATTGGCCAGCTCGACGGTGTTGATGATGGATCAGAGAGTGATACCAGCATCTGCACCACCAGCACAACCACCACTACAGCCACCTCTTCTTCCACACCACATAAAAGTACACCTAAGAGAAGGGGCAGAGAAAGACACCCTGAAAAACCGGACTCCCATGACTCGAGCAAGGAGGCTGAAAACAGCGGTGGAGCTGTAAGTGGTAACACGCGGGAAGGTAGAAAGAACCAGAAAGAAAACTGTCTTCCTCTTGGAGGCGGGGTCAAGAGCCAGCCGCAGAGTCAGGGTCAGGATCCTCTCGAGGCCCAACTGTCCCTCAGCACAGACCTGCTTAAATCAGACTCTGACAACAACAACAGTGATGACTGTGGTAATATTTTGCCATCTGATATCATGGAGTTTGTCCTCAACACACCTTCCATGTCAATGCAGGCTCTGGGTCAGCAGTCTGAGCCGTCCTCCTCAGAGCTGCTCCTGGATGACGGCTATGTTGGAGTCGATGTCAACCGGCCGAAAGACATCCTGTTTGATGACTTTTCCCAGCAGCTGCCCAGTGCTGAGAGTGGAGCTGTAGTGGAGAGTAGTGTGAATAGCTCCATATCTGTAGAGGAGCCATATCTTCCTTTGGAGCTGCCATCTGATCTCTCTGTCCTGACCACACGCAGCCCCTCTGTCAACACCAGTCAGAACCACACTGCTGTGAGTCTTATCTCGGATACATCGGACCGCACCATGCTGGGCTTAGCTCCTGACCCAGAGATGATCCGTGGAGAAAAGAATGGGGACAAGAAAAGAGCAGGGCCAGGTGTGTCCCCATCGCAGAATCACCATGATGCTACAACTTTGGGAAACAGGGACGCACAGGTCACAGAGGGTCACATGACCCCTGAGCAGTTTATTCCCAGCCCTGCCATTGGACAGGTGGTTGAACCTCCAGGTAACCAGGGTGTTCCCAGGAGTTCTGGTACCCCTGGTTTGCCAAATTCACCCTCCCTGCCTCTTCAGGTTCAGAAGTACATCCCGGCACCAGCTGCAGCTGCAGGCAGCCCCAGTACAGTTCCTGGCCCAGGACCATCTCAGACCCAGGTTTCTAGCCCAGCAGTCATCAAACCAGCCCCGGACAAGCTCATTGTGGTCAATCAACAGTTCCAGCCTCTCTATGTTCTCCAGACCGTCCCTAATGGTGTTGCCCAAAACATTAGTGCTGGAGTGATGGACAGCTCTTCAGCAGTGCTGAGCTCTATGACACTTACCACAGGGCTGAATACTACTTTATCCACAGCCCAGTCAATATTTCCTGCTGGTGGAAAAGTCATGGGCACCATGGCTCACCCCTCCCAGATTCACTCCTTTAAAGGAACCACACATACGGGTTTCCAGACGGGACTCCCCAGCACCACCTCAGGGCTTCTTATTGGGTTGCCCCACGACCAGCCCCAGATTTTGGTCTCGGAGGCTGGTCGGCCGCGTGAGCTGGGTCCAGGTGTTGCCATAGTGTCCTGTCCTTCCTCCCAGACTGTACTCGCGTCTGCTCACGGCAAGAAGAGGCCCATCTCTCGTCTTCAACCAAGAAAAAGCAAAAAGCTGGCCCGCACCCGTCGCCAGCCTACTCTGGCCCCGTCTGAAGTGGGCCCTTCCAACATGACGCTCATCAACCTGTCTTCCCCTCAGATTACTGCTAGCATCCCTGGCCAACCTGGTGGCCTGGTTGAGTTAAGCAGCCTCTCCACATCTCAGCGCAAGGTCCCAAATATTATTAAGAGACCAAAATCGGGTAGGGTTATGTACTTGGACCCCACTACTCTTCTTCAGCAGAGGATTCCCGGTATTGCCCAGCCTGGTATCCTGGGCCATGATTCCTCTACTCACCTTATACCTTGCACAGTCTCTGGTCTCAACCCCAGTCAGTCAGTGCTAAATGTTGTGTCTGTGCCCACTAGTGGTGCTACTGGCCTTCTTGCACCAGGATCAGTGTCCCTCTCC
Organism: Cyclopterus lumpus; assembly: GCF_009769545.1. Classification (NCBI taxonomy): domain Eukaryota; kingdom Metazoa; phylum Chordata; class Actinopteri; order Perciformes; family Cyclopteridae; genus Cyclopterus; species Cyclopterus lumpus. The sequence goes on from NC_046978.1 coordinate 3,379,011, forward strand.
ACCCCTCTCCTCGGCTCTACTGAGATCACAGGGCCAATTGGCAACCTCCTGTTCAAAGCAAGTCCACATGGCTTGGGCCTTCAATCAGCAGGAGCTCCACTGATATCACACCTCAGCTCATCTGTCCAGACATCTATTGCCAGCAGCATCTGCATCCTACCCTCCCAACAGACTATCAGCATGGCAGTCAACCAGCACGGAGAGACCGAAATTAGTAATATCCACTTACAGCACCAATCTCAACATGGTAACAGAGCTCCGAGTGTGGACTCCAGTCCAAACACCACTGTAACTTTAGCCACCTCGCTAAGCTCTGCCAAGAGACGTGTTGTTGGAGTGTTCACCCAAACACAAACCTCTACACACTCCCATAGCAGTAGAACAACTCCCATCTCCAGATCTTCAGAACAAAGGCCACCTAACTCGACCACTTTAGGAGCAGAAAAGGGCAAACCAAAATCAAAGAGGAGCAGGCAGAGTCCAGACATAACCACGGTGAAAAAGCTCAAGGCTTCTCAGGCAGAGGAGCATCAAAGCAACCCTGCAGGACGGCATCACTCAAAGCCAAGGTGAGACAGTTGTTATTCTGGCTGCTTGAGATGTATTGTACTTTCGGTTTATTACTATTTACATGAATAAATAGGAATAATTAGCCAAAACCTTTCTTAAAAATGTTAGGTCCCATAATGTATGGAGAATAATGACAGTTGTTCTTCTCATTTCTTTGTCTTGATGAGATACATTATGAGATACGTATGCTCATAACAAACCTGGAAAAATGTAATTTGAAAATAGCAAAATCCAGGCCTGGAGAAATTTTGGAAGTCATGGTTGTTTGCTTCATAAATACCTCAACTGAGAAAAAATCTATAATGTTTAAATAATACATCAATGTGCAGGCAGGTCAGATATGTCAATTAACGGTGTTCTCTGCATGGGGCAATCAATGTCTTTTGGCTGCTGAAATTGTGCCAAAGTAACTTTGAAGCCCACTAGCAGCTGGTGAGCAAAAGGTTTTGATTTCAAGCCCTGAGGACTTGAAGGCACACGTTTTCCTTTTCAGGTCATATTCCAAGGCAGCCATGGCTTGTCATTCATTTTTGGTAGATTTTCATTCTTGTTTTTTCATGTATGCACAGACGTGTCAAGAAATATACGGTCATGACATTTGTTGGGTTAAAACCCTGATTGTAATTAATTGGGAATACAAGAACAGGATTGTGAGTACGCTTTATTCTTTAGCTGCGTCTTTTTAACAAACAGATTGTTTGTTCAAAATTATATTTTCATTCACTGTACTATAATACAGTTTGATTTGGGTACATATAAGTGAAATAGCTCATTTTGACTGAAACTATAACCCCCTAAAGTAAAACATATTATATATACATTATATAATATACATTTTGAGCCTCTCTTATCGTCTTTGCAAGCAGTTCCAAAGAGCTGAGCTCCCCTGAACCCATGGATACAGGCAAGCCTGCAGACAAGGCAACCAACAAGAGGTATGGGGTCATCCATGCTCGGGGGCCCATTTTCATACTTTATATATTAAAGAGTTCTAATGCTTGCCTAAAATCTTTTCCAGTGTGCTTGGTAAAAAGAAGACATCTGATAGTCCTGTGTTACCGGGGAAAGACAAACCATCTGCAGCTGGCGGAGCAGGGTCACTTACTGTGCCTTCACCACCCGGCCAAGATGGCAACAGCAGGGATACCGGCCTAGATAGCAAACCCAAGAAGGGCATCATTTTTGAAATCTGCAGTGAGGACGGCTTCCACATCCGCTGTGAGAGTATCGAAGGTGAGAGGAAAGGACTGTGTTTCTGTGCTAATATGCCTTTGGCAGAAGGTCATATAATGTGTGCTTTTAAAGTTTATATAGCTATATTGAGTAGCTTGTTGCCCATAAATAAAGAGCACAGGGCTAGAGAAAAAATGTCCTCTTTGTTGCAAAGTGTTTTGACTACATTTTAATACAAATCATTACTGTGAAAACAAAATGACTACACTCGATGTTCTTTGTCAGAACTAAGGAATCACTGTAATTACAACATGTACATAAAAGGTTACATTTCACATATACAACGATTAGAATAAGAGCTGTTGATGTGTGTGAAATATTTAACATACATCGTGCATGAAATGCTGAGCTGTTACGCCTTAACTTTACAGAGGCTTGGAAATCCCTGACTGATAAGGTGCAAGAAGCTCGCTCCAATGCACGACTCAAAGAGCTCTCTTTTGAAGGTGAGGCATCACTCTGACTACACCACAAAACAAAGAAGAATAGATGCGTTGCTGTATATGCAAAACATGAATTGTGGATGTGTTCCTTTGCTCCTCACAGGTGTGAATGGATTGAGGATGCTGGGAGTCGTCCACGAGGCAGTGGTCTTCCTGCTCGAGCAGCTTTACGGCTCCAGACACTGCCGGAGTTATCGTTTCCGCTTCCATAAACCAGAGGAAACCGATGAACCTCCCATCAACCCCCACGGGTCGGTTCGTGCAGAGATCCACCACAGGTTAGGAAGGAACCCACACATACATATACCCGTCTATAAGACGTTGTGTTGTGGAGTGTGTGACAAGACTGTTCTTCCATCACAGGGCCTCGATGTAGGGCGATTGTAGCAAACAGACAAATACAAAATACTGTATATTATTCACACTGTTGATAAACAATGTTGTAAATTTGAGCACAACCCAAAGATTTGGTAAATGATTCATCGGACGATTGGAAAACCAAGAACCTTCTTTCTGACTAATGCTCCTATATAAAATGAGTTTTCATCCAACTTGTAACCAAACCTGTTTGGATCTTGTGTGTTTGTGTTTCTGACTGCTGCCTATTACATGTGTTTGCCTTCCAGGAGGTCTGTATTTGACATGTTCAATTTCCTGGCCTCAAAACACCGCCAGCCTCCCGAGTACAGGCCGCAAGAAGACGATGATGACGAAGGGCAGCTCAGGACTGCCAGGTCAGTTGCCGCACTCACACGATTAGTTATTTATTTACAGTCATTGCATTCTGTCATTGTCCTGAGGAAGTTGTCTTACATTAGCTGACCTAATAGTTGAAATTGAGAGTTATTAGTTATAAAATATAATTTTGTCAAGATGGTCTTTGTAAACGCTATCACGTTATCCCGTGAGTCTTGGACATAAAGAGACGAAGCAACGAGGGTTCTTTGGGTTCTCAAAAGCTCTTTTATTGCTTTCCGCACACACACACAGTACTTCCGCACTCTTGTCGCGCCGCGTACCTCTTCCCCGTCACTACTGCTCCTTTTGAGGTAAAAACAGACACCCACAAACACACACACTCATTGACCCTGAACCACCCCCCCGCTCCACCCACTCTGCAGCCGAGCCTAACCCACACCCCACTGCCACAGTCTTATAAGATCACAACATTTCTTTTTGTTGCAGACGTGCCTCCATGGAGCTACCACTGGCTGTGAGATTCAAACAGCTCAAGGCCACCTCTAAGGAAACGGTTGGAGTCTACAGGTTGGATCGGGGGCCTTAAACTGTCAATCATTTATAAATAATTTACAATTCTGTTGATGACAAGTTGCACAAGACGTAGATGATGTCCAATAGCTAGGTTTTCACAAAAAACTTCCTGATAATCTTAGTACCGGGTCTACTTTTCAAGGAACTAAAAGGTTCCTTCAGACCATTGTTGTCCGTATTTCCATGCTGGTCGCGGGGGTAAACACTCTGCAGCCTGCAGTTCAGTGGGCCAGCCGGTTTCATCTAATTATCATGTTGGGGGAAAAACAACAACAACTTTGAAGGAGGAAGTTTTTATCTCACTGCGACACCGTTTACTGATGCTTGTTGGATGTATGCAGGGGGAAATGAAACTAAGTCTCCACAGTAAATCATCTGTGTGTGTGTTTGATGGTTATGCTTTAAAAATGTAACCGGCATGAAACAATTATTTGTCTCATTCACAGTACGAGCTGCTCACACGATCTCTCTTTTTGTCTCTTATAAATAAATAAAAATTGGGAAGCCGAAAGCAAAGTCTAACTTCATATTTAGTGTTATCAAACAATGACAAATGTTCTCCCCGTCTCCTAGAATAGTCCTAAATCGATACAAGAGTGCTTCCTTGTTTTATGAATGGAGCCTTACATGAGTTGAAGCAGAGGTGCTGTCTTTGTTTGACCAATTGGTAACATCATCCCTGCAAATCCCACCCCAGAGGTTCTCAGATATGGGCATTTTAGGGGGTTAAAATGTCGCCGGAACTTAATCTAGACCCTGGTCTCTGTGGTTGAAACACAGGGAGTTCCCCAAAAGGTTCCTAGTCCCTGGGGAAAGTCCTGTGGTCTAAAGGAGATTTTGGGACATTTGCCATTGGATTTCACCTTTACCTTTGTTGTTTATAATAATGAGATCAGTTGTCCATAATCTCGACAAACTTGATGGTATAAAAAAAGGCAGATGGCCTCAACAAAATCAGCATCTACATATGCAGGCTAAAGTTGTTACTGGAAGTTAATTACAACAAACTTTATTCCTCTGCAGGTCTCCCATTCATGGCCGAGGTCTGTTCTGCAAGAAAACCATTGATGCAGGGGAGATGGTCATTGAATACTCTGGAAATGTCATTCGGTCTGTGCTCACTGACAAACGGGAGAAATATTACGATGGAAAGGTGAGGTCAAGGGAATGAACTTTGAGTTGGAAATGTCTTAGTTTGATCAACTTAACCAATGCATAAAACATAGGGAGCATACTATAACATACATAACACTTCTGTCTTCACTTTTCTCAAAGGGGATTGGCTGCTACATGTTTCGCATCGATGACTATGAGGTGGTAGATGCCACGGTGCACGGCAACGCCGCCCGCTTCATCAACCACTCCTGTGAGCCCAACTGCTACTCTCGGGTCATCACTGTGGATGGCCAGAAGCACATTGTCATCTTGGCTTCTCGGCGCATTTACTGTGGGGAGGAGCTAACCTACGACTACAAGTTCCCTATTGAGGATGCCAGCAACAAGCTGCCCTGCAACTGCGGTGCAAAGAAGTGTCGCAAGTCCCTCAACTGATATCTGAACAATTTAAAGAGGACTGCTAGTCTGTTGATCAGCAGTGCCACGACGTTCTGAGGTCCTCCCTACTGGGGGTTTGCCGTGGCACTGGCTTTAATGTCCAATTCCTGGGTCCACGTACGACCACCGCTGCCCACAGGGCACCAGCTCTGTCAGTGTTACTGCTGCTGGTGTTGGCAGAACACAGCAGAGGCAGCGGTCGTACTGTACATAAAGGAAGGGACATTTTGGAGGAGGGGCCACTTGTAGAAATTCAAACATATTGTGCCTCCTTTTGTCTCACGGGCATTTGGCATGGGAAGCTTCGCCTTCAGAGGTGAGTTATGAAACGATTTGAGCCTTCACAGCATTGCAATATAACAATAACTTTAATTTACATTTGGATAATACAGTTATCCCTTCATCATTTTTTACATTGGCCAATCCTCCTCCATCTTCTAGAAGTATGTTATGGTCCACTAATGCTGAGATGTAAACTTAGAAGAACAAAAATTCAAGAACTTGGTTCCATTTTACACCAAAGTGCAATTTGTTGAAGGGACTTGGAACAGTAATTTTAATAGAAAGACAAATTAGAAACTTGTTAGTATTTCTGTTTTTTGTTTATTTTTATAAACTCAGTGTCAGCTATAATTGATGCACATCTCCCTGTCTGAATGTGCCCTGATGCCTCCAGAGCCGTTGTGATTTACTGAACCTTTCCCCATTGTGCGTGTGCACATTAACACTGTAAGTAGGAGCTGCTTGTGAATAAGCAGCCTGAGAAGAGCTGTACATGTGGAGACACTAGGGGGAGCAGTGGCCACAGAAAGGAAGAGAGAATAAAGAGACACAGGGGGAGAAATGTAAATTTGTCTAAAAAGGAAAAGGTTATTTTTGTCCGTTCGTGTAAAGGGTGATATCTGAGGTCGATACTATCCGTTGTACTTAAATTGTCTTTAAGTCTGACAGCTTGGTAGCTATGTAGACATGTTATTGATGGGATTAAGCCTCTGGCCTGACAGAGCGAGGCAGCTAGAGATTCTGGTGGACTGACAGCCAAGGGACTGGAGAACCCTACTGATGTGCTTTAGTAGACATATTTATAATTGATTTTTGGAGCTGTGATCCAGATAAAGCTGTGGATCTTACAGAAACATGCAGACATGTGCATGTTGTTATTATCAACATTTATTTTGGTAATTATATAACCTCAGACTTTTGAATCACGTTCCAAATTACAGCAGCAGAGAGAACCAAACATCATGCCCTTGAATTGAATTATTACACAGCTTGTTTTCTTCTTGGCCTGTTGTGATAACCGTTACTTTGGAAAATGTTTTTTTATTTGTATTAAGTCTTTTTTAGTCTTGTCTGTTATCTTTTTTATTATGGACAAGGAAATATCATGCTTGCTTTTAAAAAAACAAATGTAAATAATGTATATTTTTCTACAAAAAAAGACTTACAAAGCACTCACTAGTGAATAGCACTTAATGATGGTATTTATATTTTTTAAAAATTGTATTTATTTTATTGCCATTTTTGTAGGAAATAGAGGTTTACAAACACTAATGCTTGGTCTATGTTTTGTATTCCGCTGCCTTTTCAAAGTTGTTTTTTGTTTTTATTTTTGTTTCTATTTTTTTTTAATTTGTAGCCTGAATGTTTTCTTTGATTCCAAAGACTGACACTGGTCTGTGGCTTGGTCCGTTGAGTTCAGTCCACCAGTTGCTCTTTTATCTATCCCGGGCTGTTGCGTCGGAGCTGACGTTATTTTTTATTGTTCCAGTTCTAGCTGGCAGTATATGGCAGTCGTGAACTATTATTATGCACTTGAGAGAGTTACGATTGTTGATCCCGAGCAGATATCTCCTCTCTCCAGCCTTATTGTCTCCACACCACATCACACCGAGAATCAAGTCCACTTACAGGCTGCTGCTACCAGGCAGTCTTATCAAAATGAGTCGTTTTGTTCTCGTCACTAATCAACCGCGGGTCGACAGGCTCACTGCCAAGTGGCACGCGCGTGAGTTCCTTCAAACAGTTTATCCCTCTGCAGACTAAAAACAAAGAGGTGCCTTTATTTTAATGCTACCAACAAGCATTCATCATCATACCCTGTCGAGCCAATCCGTTTATTCTGTTAATCCTGGTGACCACCCATCTGTGCTCACCGGCATTTAGAAATCACTTTTTATTCTCTCATTCACTGTCCTTGTGGTTTGCCTTAGTTGTAAATGAGCATGCCTCTTCTCTCTCACGAGCCTTTGTGTCCTGGATGGAATATTTGATGAGAAGGTTTAGAATGACTGGTTTCACTATGCGACTGAAGTCAAACGTTGTGTCCCTTTTTTAATTAAGTTATTGTTGCTGACTTCGTTATCACCTAAAGGCCGTTGGCAGTTACCTGCTTCTTGTTGTGAGCTGAAAGAAAAATATGACCCACACATGATTTGCACTTTAGCTGTGACACAGGCACTGATTAGACATATGAAAAAACGTTCTCCAGACAGACAACACAGCTCCAACGCTGAAACCACAAGCACAGATGGTCACTGAGAATACCCTGAGTTTGTGCATCAGGCCCCGACACAAGAACTGAGTTTGGTCATCTCGGATTGGTCTTGATGACTCCTGAAAGAGACGTTTGAGGCTCTAGCCAAGTGCACTTGACTCTTTTCTCCTGCAACAAAGTGAAGGCAGGGACCACGCCAGCAGCCCTCTCCTTCCTGAAGGTGCAGCGTGTCCAAACCCCGGCTGTGCTTTTCCTGACTGGCTGGCCAGCCTCGTGGTGGTTCAGCTGCACCTACATTGGGCTCGCTGAGTTCAGCTGCTACGATCAACAATGAATGTATATTGCTTCACGCCACCGGTCGTGTTGATACTTTGTCAGCTACATTTGTTTTCAGTTCTTGTGTCAACAACCTGCTAGAGATATGAACAATATGTAGATGTGACCTCAAACTGGGCGGCAGCAGCAGTTTTCATTTCAGCACTGGGAATAATACTGAAGTGTGAACAGCAGTGGCATTTCTATCTGCAGGACAACACGTTCTTACTGGGTTAGCTCTCCACTTCCCGCTTGCATCGGTGATGACATGTTTACCGATGCCAAGGGCTCTGGCTCCGGCTCTCGCTTCTCGAGATCCACTTCTGAATTTTCAGTGAACAATAAGTCATTTATTTCACTGTCAAGCGGCATATATACAAAAAGGAAATGGTCTCTGTTGTTTCTTTGGACTTCATTTTACCACGCCACACCAGTGGCCCTTCTCCGTCATTATCTGTAATTATAGTATAAATACATAACAATATTATACGGAAACATGCATAGCAATTTCTTGTACTTTAGTACCTATACAATATATGGAATGGACAGACAAACTTAGTTACAGTAGCAAAACAGCAAATTTATAACAGTTAATAGCAATGTTTCAATGTACTCTATAATGGTTTTGTGTTACAGTATCAGATGAAACTAACGTGCATCATTCTTTTGTATATTGATATCCAGTACCAATTTTTGCTGTGCCTGTGAGCGCTCCTTCATCAATGAGGAGTGCTGCAGTTTTGCTTTTCAAATTTCTTTCTGGAAAGGAACGTTTTTATGTGATGAGAACTGTAACTGTATTAATGTGGTTGTGAACTCCTTGAGGTCCGCCATTTTGTTTCTCCCTCACCCCGCCCCCTGGTTGTTGTAGTGAATGTTTTGGTTTTTTTCTTTCTATGTTTTAACAGGGACTTTTTAGATGGCTTACTTGATATACATTAAGAGTTTGGTCTGTGGAGACTGTCCAGGAGTTCTAAAGATCTCACCAAAATGGTTTCCATTTTTGAAAATCTTTCATGTCTCCCTGACGACCTCTCTCACCTCCAAAGCTTTTGTTGTACTTATCATGTACTGGTTTTTTTTTAATAGAAAGTCATAATGCTGAGATGATGCTGGTGTTGAAAACATTTTATTTATTTATTTTGTGCAACATCCACCCTGAATTGTTCTTTTACAAGTCAAGGTTTGGGAGACGTCCGACAAGTACGTAACATTTGTAATTTTCAAATCGTTTCTTGTGTATAGAAGTTATCAGCCGAGGATGGAATGTGGTGTCAGAGGGAGCGGAGGGATGGACATGCAAAAAAGAGGGCTCATGGATTATGAACAGGCTTGTTTCTTATGCCTTGAATATACCTTTGTCTTATCAATATTCCTCCTGCTCTCTGTAATAATGGTATTCATGAGTTCAACAGTCATATTTTATCCCGTTTTAACAGTGTTCTTTCAATACTCATCAACAAAATGAAGGAAAACCACCACAGTGAAAATAGACCACAAACTACTTGGTTGAATGTATAATTAGGAAACAAAGTTGTATATAAATGTAAAAAGAAAAGTTTCTAATCATGTTTATTTTCTATGCACTTTTTTTATTTAAGTGATAGTTTAAATAATAAACATGTCTCCTTTACTCTTTGTTGTCTCTTGCTTCGGTTACTGTTTTTTTGGGGAGAAGTTCAGGATGTCTTTCTTTTATTATTCAAAAGTAGGAGTGTTTCTGAGTTCATGCCCAAACTAAAACTGATAAGTTTTTCAGCAAACCCAATCTCACTTTTGCTACAACTTTTGTAACCCACCCACGAGAAACAAATTAAAATAGTTAGTTTGCCAAAGAGGTCTAAATCAACAGAACATTTTCTGAGCAGCAGTTTATGGACTTTTGACAGGAAATTAGCAGAAGCAGAATGTGCTGATTCATGTGCTGCTAATTCAAAACATGCATCAACTCCCCCAATAAAACCAGCGTTTTGTCGTTAAAGCACTGAGCAGACACACGTGTTCAGTCAGAGCAGTTTCTCTCAAGTGGTTTCAGCCCAAGCTAAAATGTTAGCCCCTTGAAAAAAACTGAAACGTATCACTTTAATGGTTACCAGATTCTTACTTTTTCACAAATCTACTGAAGATATAAATGTAAGTACACGCCTCATGTAAATGTGATATCTCATACTGATACGTACATAGTTGTGCCTCGTTCTGCACCAAGCTATTCAAACAGCACTAAGGTGTTGAGAACTGGCTGGAATAATTAGACGGATAAATACTTTACCCACTTCATTCAAGTTTTCCTTGAATTTAAAACACAGTTTTAATGTCATTGCTTTCGCTTTCTTGACCGTCACAGATCTGTGTCTCACTAACAAATAGGTGACAGTCTGTGAAGTCAAGTAAAGTTGTATGCTGATGACATTTTAGCCTCAGACAACAACTACAGTACATTTTCATTCCACCATAACTGAAGCAGGCGACCGTTTATCATTGTGGTCACCTTTCAATTGCAGCTTTAGTACCACGAGTCACATACATTCATTCATATATATTCATTCATATATATTCATTCATATATATTCGCACGTACGAGTCATTCTTTGCTAAATGAGCACAAACAGAAGCGGCCCAATCGCACAATGAAAACAAACATCCAGTGGCTCTGTGAGGCTGTTTTTAGGCACATGGTGCTTTGAGCTTAATGCTAAGTTCACCGCTCTAACATGCTCACACTGACAATGCTGACATGCTGAGGTTAACCAGGTGTAATGTTTACCATGTTCAAACATCTTAATTATGTGTGTCATCATGCCAACAATAGCTAATTCTTGCTAAATACAAAGTAGGAATGTTTTCAGTTATTTGTCTGTCTGGCGTTGGTTGCACTCCTGTAACCCTAACCCTGAATCTAACAACAGTCACACTAATGTTGGCGCTTAGGGTCAAAGTTAGGGGATCATTAAAGTCAGTAGGATTCATCCTCTGGGAACCACCAGTGTCTGTATGAATGTTATCGATCCATCAAATAGTTGTTGAGACATTTCAGTCTCGACCGAAGTGGTGGAGGGATCCACGTTGCCATCCCGAGAGCCGCTAAAACCGATTGTTGGATATAAACTTAACACAAACAATTTTATCGGCCAATTATATTCTGAATTACAAGAAACAAACGTGTGTAAACCTGTAATAAAACACTGGCCCGTGGTTGAGCATATTGCCGCCCCCTGTGTTACACTAAACACAGTCCTCCTCCTGAAGCTCCATCCTGCTTATTTTCTGCTTTCGCTTCTCCCACAGAGATTAGACACTCCTCCACCATCTCCCTTTTTGGCACAGTTCTGGTCTGTTTGGGGTCGCTGCTGCACGATAACAGGCCTTGGCCACAATTCAAGGGGGCTGCTGAATTCAACCGCCTCAAGTTTAGCTTCCTTGCCAAAAGGATATTAGGAGCTCTTGCTTTAGCAATTTAACACTGCCAGTGATAGATTACAGGGAGAAGAGGATTACTGTCAGAGAGTCTTGTCTGGGGGTGGGGAGACTGATAATAAATAGGATGATGTTATCTGGATGGAGCAAATTGCCTCTTCTTGGAGGCAGATACAGATTCCCAGAGTAAAGAATGTGTGATTGTATCTGTTTGCTTTTATGCCAGTTGATGTCTGTATTTATCTCTCCTGTCCTTTAAACTCTGGTGTTTTGTGTACAAAATATCATGCAATAGCGTTCATTCTCTGCCGCATGTCTTGGAGAGTTTCCCAAACACTGTTATGCAATCTTTCAAACATTAAACCCCTCCTTTCCTACTTCTTTAAACATCAAATATGTTCCTCTGTGTCCTCCCTGTTCTCTCTCCTCCCAGATTCTAATTGGATTTCATTACCATTTCCTTTCAGTTTTTCTGGTTGGGAGGAACAGCTTTCACTGGTTTCTCTTTGATGCACGCACACATCAGCAGCAGCAGCAGCTCCCACTACATTGTCTGGTAAGTTAAGTTACGTTTGTTTTCCCGACTTGTGAGTGAAAGTTGCTTTTCAGTGTTTCATGACACACAGGGGAAGTCTCCACAAGCTATCGTGCAGAGTTCAGACATGTCTGAAGGCTTTAGTGTTGAGAAAGAAAGTAATTGCGAATATAAAATGGCAATAATGGCTGACAAATCTGCAAATTATGAATATACATTAAAAAACAAAGACCAAACGCTGTTCTGACACTATAAACCGAGTCAAACGTGTTTGTAGCTGTACAGTTGATACTGTCATCTCCATATTAGTGGCCTATAAACTGTGGATTCATCTTTTGTTCGGCTATTGAAAACATTCATGTTTCTAATCATCCGAGGAGTGACGGCAGACAGCTGTTCAGACTCTCCATTATTTGTCGTCTTGTCTGCTCTCCTCTTCTGCTGACATGCATTTCTCTCTCCCTCTTACTTTTTTCACTCACTGTTTCCTTCTGTTTTTATCCCTCCTCCTCCTCCTCCTCCTCCTCTCTCTTATTTTGCAGCAGTTGTGGATGTAAGCTTTAGATTCCAATTAGGAGACCACCAGAAATATGACAGACAACTCTTAGCTGTTCTCATCATTGTCACAAACCACAAACAGCACGTTTAACCATAAACATGGCGTCCACCAGAGAGCCGTGTTCTGTTCGCCAGCTGTGAGTCCTCCTGCTTAGCTCGTCAGCTCGGTTTATGGTCCTGCGACAGACTGTGGAGACGAGCCGACCAAAAACGCTGCAGGAGAGCACACAGATGATATATATATGATCATTATATGATCTATATGATTATATTATGATAGGTAGAAGCACAACTCTCAGATTGAGGTTCCCACACGAGCAGGAAACCCTTTCAACAATTAAATGTGGCTGAGAGTAGTTTCTGAGACGCCTGTCTGGTATTCAAACTTTTATTAGAAACATCTGCTTTGTCATCATGCTTTGTTATGAAGTCGTGATTAGTCATTAGCTCAGTTTGTATTACTTTCATTCTTCTGAATTGAAAAAACATTTTGTTATGACTGAATGGCCCTCACAGAAACAAATGTCACGCGTACACCTTTTTATATATGGATGGTTTCATGTTATTTATGTAAACATTAAATCAGTCTGAGATCATAGATGATGGTCTCTTCTCTTTACATAATTTCATTTTGGGTCTTTGTTTACTCTCCTTCTGTTGACTCTCAATACATTATTCTAGAAAGATGAATCACCAGTTGGAACCAAAAACTGCACCTGCGTTAATAAAAACAATCTCCATGTGGGACAAATCTCCATTCATAGGCCTACTTTTAAAAATCTTTTTAAAGATATTAGATTTTGTAAAGATATCTGAGTGGAGAAGGACACTTTCATAAGATATCTGTGCTGAATTACTGTCTATTTCTTTATTTTTTGCATTACTGACATCCAATGAGTGATGTAAACTCAGTCAACTTTTAATCCTGTGACACAGTAAACTCAATTATACTGCAAGTCCTTAAATTAAGTTGTAAAACACTCATTACAGTGTGTTTACACAATATCAACATTTATATGCACTCCTCTGGTGTCTGTGATCTGATGAAGTTACAGTTTAAGTGATGTTTATATGGTGCACTCTTGTTTAACTGCATCATATCGTCCCGCTGTTCAAACTTTAATGTGACTCGTCCACAGACGTGTTCGTAACTCGTAATGTTTCCTTTATCTTTGCAAGACTAAACTCTATTTCTCTTTTTCCCCTCAGTCATGACCTCACTCTGGCTGTTGCACTCCCTCCTTCTCCTCCAAGTCCATCTTTCCAACCAGTTAGAAGACAACAAGATCCCTCCCAGTCTGTGTACTGGTCACCCTGGTACCCCGGGCTCTCCAGGAGCTCATGGCAGTCCTGGTCAGCCAGGGAGAGACGGGAGGGACGGGAGAGATGCTGCTCCGGGGGAGAAGGGACCGAAGGGGGACACGGGAGACCCAGGTGCTCTATTTGATGTATTTATGTGTGAGTATGTGATACATGTCTGCTGTTGATGCTCATGTCTGCGCTCCCCAAGGTGAGACAGGAGTGCGAGGCCTGACCGGAGACAGAGGTGACCCAGGAGAAAAGGGTGAGGGGGGGAAGGCAGGAGAGTGTGCAGTGGCCCCCAAATCAGCCTTCAGCGTCAAACTATCCGAGGGTCACACTTTACCCCTCACCGTGGGAGATGCAGTCGGCTTCGACAAGGTCGTGATCAACGAACAGGGCGACTACAACACAGAGACGGGTCGCTTCACCTGCAAAGTACCCGGGGTTTACTACTTTGCCGTCCACGCCACAGTCTACCGCGCCAGCCTCCAGTTTGACCTGATGAAAAATGCACACGCAGTGGCATCTTATTTTCAGTTCTACGGCAACTGGCCCAAACCGGCGTCGCTGTCGGGCGGCTCCCTGCTCCACCTCGTCCCTGGTGACCAGGTGTGGGTCCAGATGGCTCTGTCAGAGTACAGTGGATTTTACTCCAGCACCAAGACAGACAGCACCTTCACTGGCTTCCTGGTGTACTCGGACTGGAAAAACTCTGCTGTGTTTGCATGACACGGGCTCATGAAGCAAAATAAGTCATATCCCACTTTGGGAAATGACCCACAACGTTTTTTTTGTTTGCTTATTTCAGTTTTCTTATTGAGAAGTGAATAGGCCGTGACTTGGTGCATCTGTATTTGTGTAATGAGTATAAAACGCATACCGTACTGGTGAGGTGTGAGCTGTTTATTCAGTGTCTGTTCTTCAGCTGCAGCCTTCAAACTGCTGGGACACTTAATTATTGTAACAGATGTTGTGACAGCCGCCTGCCAACTCCAGGCCACAAATTCAAACAGCTTTTTATGCTATTATTGCACTTTTCCTGTCAATATCTGCGCAGCAAATATGAAAAATGAATTAACCATCTCATCACTGATGTTTTTGGCCCATAAATACCAATTAATACTGTGTGAGGAGATCTGTTTTATTTATTGCTGCAATAAGTCAGTTATACACTTTTCAAATTAATCTCCAAACTTTATATTTAGGTCACTTCCTCATAACACGCCAGTCAGTTTTATTATATAGGAATGTACTGATTGCAATGGTGGGAAAAATACTCAGTATCAATGTAGAAGTGACATTGTTATACTGTTGAAGCTGGTTGAGCTGTTAGTATTAACTACTTTATATACAGTTACAGACAGCTGTTTTGATCCAGTGGTGTCCAACCTAGGGGTTGTGCCCCCTTCAATGGATCACAAAATTAATCTTTAAAATATTGTGAGAGGAAAGTAATAATAAGGAAAATATAATTTGATCTCATTAAGCCTCAAATTGTTACTCAAAAGATACCATCTGAGAAGTTTAGATGGTAAATCCTTTCCGCTGGAGCCGGTAACAACTTCTAAACATCTGAAACATGACAAGGTGCTTAACAATTAGTACAATAAAGGGTTGTAGGGGTGACACGTCATATTGCAGTGGTGATGCATCACATTTTTTTAAGATCATCATGTTTTTTAAATCTAAAATCTTAAGTCACTAGCTATAACTGTAAATAATGTAGTGCAATAAAACTGAATAGAAGTGTAAAGTAGGATGGAAATACTCCAGTAGTACTTCAAAAGTACAGTGCTTGAGTAAATGTACTTTGTCACTTCTGACCATTGACAAATTGAACAACTTTCATGTGGCATTTATATCAATTAAATCCACCCGATACACCCAACTCTGTGGATTCCATTCCCAAAGGCAAAGCAAAACTAAAGTAAATTCCATCATGGAAACGTCTGGAAATGATTAATTTCCCACTTACGGTGTTTACTTCGGCTTAATGGTTTCACTAAACGCTGTGAGACTCTCCAGTTATGCTTCAACACGGTGAGCTGCTTGATGTAAGTCACCTCCTTCTTCCCATCACTGATAATAGCGAAAAACAATAATAACACTTTAGTTTCCCGGTTTACTGCGGTGTCTCCCATCATCTCCTGGCATCTTTCTTGAGGCATGGTTGTTTATTTAGTTAATCAATCTCCTCCTGGCATCAGTCAGTTATTCCCATTAGTTCACAGCCTGTAAACCGCTCCGTTTGAAGCTGATGGCCCAGCAGTGATGTCGATCCCTGAAATACTGAGCTCTCATTGGTTGATGAGAAAGGCAAGAGTTTGACATCTAAAGCTTTGATGCAGATACAATGTAGTTAATATAGTGAGCCACTGTGATAGACAGCATGCACTATAGTTCACCAACTGGAAGAAAGTGTCTGAAAAAAATCTATTAATTTCTCATTTTATTAATTAATTGAATATAGTCCATGGTACGTATACATCAAAGCCTATGTTACAGAAATACGTCAACATTTTTAGCTTGAAATACAAATTATTACTTTGACTATTTAGACATTGCCATCAGGTTGCCAGGCAACCAGTGGATGGAGGAAATAGTCCAGAACACACATTTGTACACATAATTTGTGTACATCCATTTAGAAACACCTTTAAAGACTATCGACTAAAAGAAAGAAGAAAACCTTTGTAATTTGTGTGTAATTTTAGAATACAAACCTCTCCTCAGGTAGCTGATCCCCAAATTAGAAACTATATGACTTCATTATCCTCCATGAGAGGGTGTCTCAAAAACAAAATTAGGATATGTGTATATGAATTCTGATCCTTTAAAACTGAAATATGACATAGACAATATATTCCAGATAAACACAAGTCATACAGATAACTATACTATCCTCAGTCTTTTGGGTAAGATGGTTCCGCTGTAGTTGGAGGTGCCACTTCTCCAGCAGGGGGCAGTGTTGTATCACTGCTACAACATTGCCAGCATCTGCAGAGGTAACTATCACGTATCATCACTTTGTGCTTCACATTATGGAGGACTGCTCATTTCAACCATCTGTATCAACAGTCTGTGAGCCCTGAGGTGACTCCATGATGGTTGGCTGTGCTTGAAAGAAACGTGAACTGTCTGCACACACAGATTCGTGGAGTGTGAATCACTTGATACAGCCACTGAGGAGAGTGATTTACACAACCCTGATAACGACAGCTTGCTTTGTATTACATGTTGAGGACTATTTTGAATGTGTTTAAACTTAAATACTTCTCATAGTTTAGTTCAACACAGGATGCACAAGTAATCTCTACAAAACTTTTGCATGTTATTGTTGGACGAGAACGGTACTTAAAATAGATTAATGCTAAACTATTAAGCTGAGCTATTAATGAACATTAGACTACAATTATGCTGTTATGGCGCAACCAAGAAGAAATACCCCTGAAGTGTACTTCAAATCACATTTCCAAAAGTAAAAGATGTGCAGTTAAGTCTTTTGAGAGTATTTATTGAATCAGATATTCAGGATGTTCAGGATGCTTCAATGGCCTATTTTACTGCACTTAAGTGTGATTTTTCTCATCAAAAGTATACATTTCATGGTATGCATTTTGTCATGATACAGTCTTATAAAACATTCCCAATGCAGGTGTATTCATACTATATCAACTTAAACTTCTTGACTAGACACAATTGATCTGATTTGATTAATTTAACTAATTATGTGACTGCACAACTGCTGATTTAGGTGTGTCCTCTAAAAGAAGGTGATTCAATCTGTATTTTGTATTTGTAAAGATTACTTTGTAAAGATCGGTTTTCGTTGACTTTACATGGTCAACAAAGTCCACATTAAATCCTCTTTTGTTTCAATGTTATAAAACAATTTATCGGGACATATACTTCTCCTCCAGACTTGGCCATCCTTTTTTTGTGTTGGAACAGTGGCACATTTCACGGCATCTCATTTCACTCTCTCAGTCCAAAGGTGAAAGTTCAAGTACCATAGAGTGCTCCTACAATGAGCCCCCTGACCCGATGGCTATCATCCAGCTTTAATCTCTACGTGGCCCATTCATCACACACTGCATTTATTCAAGTCTGTCAGGATGATCTGGATTACTTAAAACAAGCCTCTTAATTACAGTTGAGTCAGAGTTGAGTGGAAGCCAGCACTAATGAGCTTCCTGTCTCTTCTGTATCTTTATTTACTGTCCAACTCTGGTTTTCCATCTTAATTCAACGGCACCGTTTCCTCTCCATTCTGTCTTCTCTTACCTTTTGTAAAGCACAATATTTTATCCTATGCATGACATGTTTGTCCCTTTCGAACTTGCAGAACATAAACTCTGTGGCAAACAAACGTTTATGATACTTTAGCAAGATACTCTTTCCCAACGTCTCTTTTAGGATATTTGACGCGTGAAGTAAAGAAGTAAAGAGCTAACGTTAGGCTATAAAGGAAATACACCACGGTCACATGACTTCACTTCACCACCACGGAGCTAAAGGCAGTGTTGACGCAATGACATTTAATAGTTTAATTTCCTTTTTTAAACACAGGCCTCATTTTAGGCAAACAAAAAAAGCAAACATTGTATTTGAGATGAAGGGAACCAGAAGTGCACTAATGCAAACTCATTTGCAAGTTTTAAGACTAATTCCTGTAGTACACTAGTCAGCTCATCTATGCAGATCCATTCTCTTATTGTTTATGAGGCCCCAAAGGGAGGTCAGAGGTCAGGGTCGACTTGCTGTTTGTAGCTGGGTAGATGCTCACTGTTATGATGGCTTGAACCCCTCTGGTTTCCCACTCGTTAACGCATCAAGATTAAAGCACACGGTTTAGACATGATGTAGAAATTAAGAGTCAGGGTAAGAGACGGAGACAGTGCTCATAAACAGAAAGAAATAGAGCCTGAGTGAGGCAGGGAAGAGGGCACTAGAGTCTGACATGTTCCCACAGTGCTCTAGACCAGGATCACCAGGGTCAAAAGGAAGAGGTCAAATCCCTGGAGTATAAAGCTCTCCTCGGTTTGCCCCTCCCTGCTCTTTCCCTGACATTAAACTTCCTCTCCACTGTTAACACCAGCCTCACTTACAACTAACACATACACACTGCTGAGGCTGGGCTCAAGGGTCAGTAGACAAAAAAAACTCCTGGATGTTTTCTGGTCTTGAACAGGAGTGTTTAATTTGTGGTCGTCCAGCTGAAACCTGAGCACACCTCTCAGTTATACAGATGATACAAGTTCATGTCTCCTGCTTCCTCACACATGATGTCAGTACCCTTAAATTAGAGGATCAATCAAGATGCCAATGTAATGTTCAGACCCCAACTAATTAGGAAGATCACACACAAATTGTTTTATTACTGTAAAAATTACCAGAAATATAAATATATTCTAGATTAATGTCATGTTGTGCATTATTTTATTGTAGTAGATGTCTGGTATGAAGCTGGAGTTATTTTTAGAGACAGCATTGGGAACGGGAATACATTTGTAAACTACAAGGCTCTGATGAATTGTCATATGGTGGTGGAAGTGGTCCCATGTGACCATTAGAGGCCCACTCCTCTAACCCTGCAACCCTACTGCAGCCCCCAAACACTCCCTTCATCGAAATGGATACAAAACATGAAAGTTGAGCCATCTCAAGACTCAACGGTTGCATTATCTCTGGTTTCAAGAACAGCCTTGACAAGTAAAAGGAATCTATAATCTTTTGTGTCCAGTCCCCTTAGAAATGCTTCCCACTGTACTTCAGTTGTAAACAGCTGCATCCCCCTCTTCATATGTAAGTCCCAGGGGCATAAAGCAGTCTGTGTGGACCTCATGAGAAGAAACTAATTTGGTAAAATATACAAACGCCAAAGCTTAAAATATATGAGCATTAGTAAACTATGTAGGTTGGAATGTAAGATGGAAACATGGTCCTCTAGTGCTTTACATCCCTACTGATTACTACATAGGCTTTTGTACACCTTGTTGCAGCAGAAAAGGCACAGGTGCTGCTAAGAACATTAACAATCGCTCCGTCCCATTGAGTCATAACAGGGTCATAGTGAGGCCGCATTAACAGCACCAGAACTCTGAAACTGTAGCAGTTAAATGGAATTCAGCCATCATTATTTTATCATTTACACCTGTTCCTTATGTGACACGTCACATTTTCCTCTGGGGAAAAAAAAAGCCTTTGTGATGCCTGCTCTGTTTATTCTGAGCTGCCCCTGAAGGCAGCACAATCAGCAGCATGGGATCCACCTGGCTTTAAATAAACTGAGCTACTCCACTATCTTTCCATGTGGCCCAGGGGTTCACATTCCCCTGGTGGGGAATCTTTGCCTTACACTACTGATATATATACAGTGGTATGAAAAAGTGCTGTCCATGCTCGGAAACCATCAAACCGGACTGAACTGGAGATGTTTTGTAAAGAAGAATGGTCAAAAATACCTTCAACCAGAATCCAGACCCTCATTGGAATCTATAGGAAGCGTTTAGAGGCTGTTATTTCTGCAAAAGGAGGATCTACTAAATATTGATGTAATTTTTCTGTTGGGGTGCCCACATTTATGCACCTGCCTACTTTTGTTTAAGTCATTATTGCACACTTTCTGTAAATCCTATAAACTTAATTGTACTTCCTAAATATCACTGTGTTTGTCTGCTATATGATATATTTAATTGAAATTGCTGTTCCGAACAACCAATGATACATAAAGGAAAATCTTGAAAATGATATGGGGTGCCCAAACTTTTTCATACCACTGTATATATATATATATTTTCTTTTACTTAAAAAAATAATTAAGCAATTTTGTACTTATTTTCCCTCTATGGTAATAGGCTGAATATCTTTAGGTTATACACAAGGAGCAGTAGAATAAAACAACTCTACCGTAGCCATTCTTTAGACTAAATTAGTTATGAATCAATTAAAGACATAAGCTGTAGATAAATAGATAATGAAAATAACTGTTAGTTGCTTTGTGTTTCCTCGTGGTCTAAGAGTTCAACTGTGACAACATTTACAAGGATTATTACATGATGGACTGATAAAGATCACAAAGAGTTTCAGTCATTGTTTTATTATAAACAGAAAACCTGCCGTTATGTGGCAGTTATAGTATTTAAAAAACACAAGTTACATTCATGTATTCAAATCACATTGTCCCACATTGTGTCATACAAACTGCACGTAGCAAGACATAATGGTCATGTGAGCTCTTTTTAGTCCACTGCAAATCGTAAATTAGGAATGCCATTGGCATTTTAGGAATAGTCTATAATGCCAAGTCTCTTGTATTGTCAGTAATTGCTCCGAAAACAATGCAGAAATCGAATTAGTCAAATCATACAAATTGTGTATCAATAATAATGGTGGGGTCCCAACTCTGCCCTGTAAACAACAATCAATATCAACACTTCAGTTTTGACGGCAACAGATGAAAAACAAAAACAAATTAAATTGCAACGCCTTATTAGGTTATGGTCCTCTTTTACAACATAAATCTGTTTTATTAAAATGGCAAAAGGAAAGGGAAAACCTGCTATGGATTATGTGTTGGTGGTGACTGTAATGTGCCTCTGATGGAAGACTGGAATAAGCCCTATCAAAAGAACAAATAACAGGAATGAAGCTGTATTTGATCAAGCTTGACTGGAAAAATACACATCACAGAAAACCTTCTTTATATGGCTCTGTGAGAAGTGGTCCTCATTTACAGTATTTTTAAATGGTAAAAGCTTTTTTATAACAGAGCAAAACAGTCATGGTGTTGCTTGTAATACACTCTTCATTCATACAGCATGTGTTGAATCAGTTGTATACTCATGCAATAAAGCAGTGTTAGTTGTATCTTCTTCACAGCTTGGCCCACTGAAAGCACAACATTTTAAGACATGAGCGGTGGTCGACGTTTCAGCATCAGGGAGGGCACTGACGGGTTACCATGGCAACCAGACCTGAGGCTCAACATGGCAAAACAGGTGCATCTTTGTGCCCAAACAGACTTTAGCCGTGTCCCAAATCCACACGCAAACTTATTCTAAACAGTATTTTAGTATGTTGTGTGTTCACAGGTGACAAAAACACTATTCTCCGACAATGCAATGCACAAAGATGCAGGAACTGTTCCCTGTGTGGATGGTGATGAAACCGTTCTTATACATTAGTGGCATTTTACTGTTGGAGTCATGACAGTGTTAGTATTATGTTATTTCCTATTCCCTCAGTTGAAACAGTTAAGTATGTTGATTTCTTATATGCCAGACTGCAAAAACAGTATACTATAAAGATTAATATATATAGTACACAGTGTATACAGCTGTTGATTGTCAGATGGAATTGGGACACAGTATGTGTTTTCTTTATGTGTACTCAAAAAGATCTGAAATCAAATGTTAAAGATAAGTTTGTTAATGTTCTCTATTTTAGATTATCAATAAATCCCAATAAATTCCACACCAACAATAGATTGATGTTATCAGCCAGAATTGTCAGTGGTCAAAACCTTTCCATTTACACCAGTTTGCAGTGTTTGAGTAACACTTTTTAGAGACGTTGTTAAAGATTTACATCCCCAGCAGAAATGAAAAAGGCTTGGGGCTGAGTGCCACCGTCGGGGTAGAGAAGCAGGAACGTGTTAACAGACCGACTAACATGTTGTTACTTATGGGCTTATCATGGGATTTGTTGATGGCAAGAAAAATTTACAGAATTACCAGACTTATCCTTTAACACAACCTAGTCAAAGCACAGGTCATACAGCATGGTGTCAGTGGGGGTAACACTTTAAGTAGAGAGAATGATAGTGTAGTCGGCCCACAGATCCACTTCTGTTGGTCCCTCACAAGTACACGTCCATAGTGTTGAGGATCATGTGCCGACAGAGCGGGCAGTTCTGTTGATATATGGGCTGCCTCAACAGGATGTTCGTACAGTCTTTACACAAGCAGAGGTGCCTGCATGGCAGCAGCACCACCGTCTTGGTACGGTCCTGACAGATCACACACTTCTTCCTTTCCTCTTGCTCCTTCAGCAGGGTCAGCAGATTCTCAGCGGGTAGATGTTTACTGTTTTTGCCTGAAGACGACTGCTTCTTTAGTGGCCTGTCTATGCTTGATGATGGGAAAACCAAGTCCAGCAGCTCTTGGTGTGCTCCATCTCCTGCTCTTCCATCAGGTGGGTCCCTCCTCTCCTCTCTGGGGTCGCCATCGCCGCGTACTCTGCGGTTGTTGTCCCTGCTAAGCTGTGTCCTCAGAGCTAAACTTAACTGGCTGCTCAGTCGAGACAGCTTCTGCCAAAGTCCTCTTTCTAGCAGGCAGAGGTGAAGGAATATTCTTTGCAGACGCTGCATGGCACCACGTAAAAAACGTGGGGCGTTCTGCAAGGCTGAGGCGAGGCGGTGGTAAACCAGATTAAGTCTGTGCAAGGCTGGAAACAAGTTAATGTAATCTCCAATTCGCACAGCGGCCTGTCGGGTCAGGTCTCGATTCAGGTAGGCAGTGGTAGTTAGAGCAATAGTAACAGTGAGCAGGAGACCGTAGATGTTCAATATGAAGATACTGACAAACATATGAACCAGCGAGACCAAAAAGTCCAACAGGAGTTTACAAGGTGACCACAGGAAAGCCGAAGTCCCAACCAGGCTGCTGTACAGAAAGGTGAAGGAGGTCAGCGTGAGCTCCAGCACTGTCTGCAGTGGGCTGGAGACAGTCTGCCACACACTGACCACCACTGTGTAAATGTTCTGGGTGGCAATGAGTGCAAAATTGACCACAGTGTTGGTGAAGTAGACCA